>NW_022262679.1:40000-180528 GCF_002021735.2 Oncorhynchus kisutch | reverse complement strand
ACTTCCCCCCCCACCCTCTGACACTCTTACATAGCCTTCCCTTAATTCAAGGCATAGGGATGTTCCCTTGGACTTGGACCCGAGGTTTGTGCCCACTGCCCAGACAGACAGGCTACTGCTCCAGACGAACCGGCACGTTGGGTTGGGGTTACCATTCGTTGTTGGAATATTGGGGTATTTTGGCTGCAAAGACGGATGAGCTGGCGCGCGCAGGACAATAAAAAACCTTATATTCTATCATCATGGGACATTATAAGCGGATAGTGGAATTTCCCTCCTTATGATTTTGAAACAAGGATATATTTTTTTTGTTGATAGATTTCTTCTACTTTTTTTGCTGATGTGGCAGGTGTTTTGTGTGCTGTTTTGAGACAATGTCTGAAATTCTCCTCTGTCTGTAGTAATTTAGTGTCTTCTTCTGTTCTTATGCAAAGTAGCCTACAGAACATATCCTCCCTCCTCTTCCCGACTGTGTATGTAGTTGTTTCTTGTATTTAGGTCAAAACACTATTAGGTATGCATGTTTATGTTCATCGAATGATTGGGTGTATTGTTGAGCCGTTTAGTCAAGCTTATACCACTTCATCCGTTCTAAATGTTGTATGGCGGGGACTTCAGAAAAGTCGGATTTTTCGACGTTGACCTAAATATGGCAAACTTTTCACTTAAGTTATATTTTGGTAATATGCTTCGAGGTAAGAATATATCTAATTGAGTCTACTAAGTTAATGGTATAACTTTGTTTTCTTAACATTTGTACTTTTGTTCAACCATAATACGAGTTCATTGCGCATTGCCAAATAAATAAACCGAATTGATTCGTAACAGAGACAGTATCAGCTCGCTTTGTTTTTACACACGTATAAATGCATTGTATCTGTAAAGTGTGCAACTCTAAGTTCTTAGTCCTAATGGAACAAGAGGACATTTGATAATAATGACCAAACATACACCAAACATGTACTGTTTCCTCTGAGTCTATAACCATACAAAGGGTGAGAATTGGTTCAGTGGTTATTACTGTGGAAGTCATACCCGAACATCTGAATGGTTAAACACAGGCATAGGAGCGTATGTGGTTGGTTAGTTGTACAGTCCGCTGAACCGTCGTTTCGAAAAGCGCCAGAGACTGGAACAGGCAACTGGAGAGTTTGCTTCAAGGGCGGACATGAAGGTTGACTGAACTAAAAAGTGAACGATCATGGAGGGCATCCCCCACACACATTCAAAGGGGTTATGTTACTGTCTGGCATGTCAATGGTTTAGCAGCATACTCCTTGTCGTCAGACAGTATAGGTTGAGTGAGGAGTGAGTTAGGCTACCTAAAGGTCCGTTACCCGCGTTCGTATACCATTAAATAGATCCACTGACTTCAGCTAAGTGGACTATCTTGGGGAGCGTTGTAAGTGTTTTTGCGCAGTTAGTGCTCGTAATGTTCCTGGCCAACATACAATTTGTCGAAATATTGCGCACGCAATTAAGCTACATCTGTTAGTTTACTTATTGCTGCTTGCTAAAGCGCTCGACGGTTATCGAATCCATCATTGCCCGCGGGCGGTGAATGGATAGGCTATAGATATTCTACATATTCTTACCCTACGAGGACCGGAGCCTGCTGTTTTCCCTACCTGATAATTAATTGCACACACCTGGTAGCCAGGTCTAAATTAGTCCCTGATTAGAAGGGAACACTAAAAAAATATGCATTGGAACTGGCGAGGTCCAGAGATGAGTTTGTGGGTTCTAATATTATATAAAGACGCTTGACAGTTGAGATGGCAGCTAGTTTAATAAAGCAGATGCCTCCACTACTAGATTATGACCGGGCACCGGGGCACGGGTATGACACACTTTGTCTGTTATGGGGTTGAGGAGCAGCGAACCGTCTCTAAAATGGTTTGTGATGCACATTTGCGCTGCCTGCCTGCTGGGAGTCGAGAGGGTGGACACTGTGTGTCTGGTCGAAGCTGTCTCTCTCAGTGCATTGTGAGTTCATTTATATGATCTGATCCACATGAAAGGCTGCAGCAGATGCAATATCCAAAGCTATGGCTATGGATTATATATATATATATGATCCATAAACTATATATATATGGATAAAATATATGGATTATATGTAATGGATGAATGCTATGCTATGAGTCCCTGTGTTTATGAGCTATACTGTGCTCGTCTCTGTGCTCTCAAAATATAATCATATCCCCAGGTCTATTTAGCAATAGCAAAAAACGGAATGATGATTTAGTGACTGTGGTGCCATGAGAGTGTATGCCAGCCCGCAGAGACACAGCTGGGAGCTGTCCCTTCAGCACCACCCTGGACATGACCCCTGGTGGATTCAGCACTGCAACACCATGGACAGCAACCTCTGACAAGGCACCAGTACAGACTACCTGCTGTGCAAGAGCATGGACAGCAACCCCTATACAAGCCACAGCTGTGGCAGCAGACCTTAACCCCTTCAGCACCATGGACAGCAGCTCTTATACAAGCCACAGCTGTGGCATCAGACCCCAGCCTCTTCAGCACCATGGACGGCAGCCCTTGCTACAGCAGCCCCCACAGCTTGGTTCCAAAACGGGCTATATCATAAATATGTAAGAAAACAAAAATGTGCCTTTTAGTCTTCATTTAATTTTAGATGTGTGGTTATGGTTAGAGTTAGTTTTAAAATCAGACTTTAAGAAGATAAATTATAGAAATAGGTGGGGTTTTGACTTTGCCCAGATAGTAACGATCCTACAGCTGCAGCACCACGATCATCTACTTGCTTCATACCAGCCACAGCACCACGGTCATCTATCTGCTTCATACCAGCCACAGCTGCAGCACCACGGTCATCTATCTGCTTCATACCAGCCACAGCTGCAGCACCACGGTCATCTATCTGCTTCATACCAGCCACAGCACCACGGTCATCTACCTGCTTCATACCAGCCACAGCTGCAGCACCACGATCATCTATCTACCTGCTTCATACCAGCCACAGCTGCAGCACCACGGTCATCTACTTGCTTCATACCAGCCACAGCTGCAGCACCATGATCATCTATCTACCTGCTTCATACCAGCCACAGCTGCAGCACCACGGCCATCTACCTGCTTCATACCAGCCACAGCACCACAGTCATCTACCTGCTTCATACCAGCCACAGCACCACGGCCATCTACCTGCTTCATACCAGCCACAGCTGCAGCACCACGGCCATCTACCTGCTTCATACCAGCCACAGCACCACAGTCATCTACCTGCTTCATACCAGCCCCAGCTGCAGCACCACAGTCATCTACCTGCTTCATACCAGCCACAGCACCACAGTCATCTACCTGCTTCATACCAGCCACAGCTGCAGCAGTACCCATTAGTACATATTCAGCACCACGGACAGAAGACACATTTGCAGCAATATGCTCACAACCACAGCTGCAACAACAAAAAATGTGTTTGGAACCATTGAGATCCTATTAAATTACTCCTAGTATTCTAGTAGGTAATACTATGTCCAGAACCATGCACAGCTCCCTAACAGGGAGAGGTATAGGGACCATGGAGAGCTCCTTATTAAGTGGAGGTATAGGGACCATGGACAGCTCCCTATCAGGGAGAGGTATAGGGACCATGGAGAGCTCCTTATTAAGTGGAGGTACAGGGACCATGGACAGCTCCCTGACAGGAGTAGGTACAGGGACCATGGACAGCTCCCTGACAGGAGGAGGTACAGGGTCCATGGACAGCTCCCTGACAGGAGGTGGTACAGGGACCATGGACAGCACCCTAACAGAGGGAGGTACAGGGACCATAGACAGCTCCCTAACAGGGGGAGGTACAGGGACCATGGACAGCTCCCTGACAGGAGGAGGTACAGGGTCCATGGACAGCTCCCTAACAGGAGGTGGTACAGGGACCATGGACAGCTCCCTGATAGGAGGATGTATAGGGACCATGGACAGCTCCTTATTATGTGGAGGTATAGGGACCATGGACAGCTCCCTGATAGGAGGAGGTACAGGGATCATGGACAGCTCCCTAACAGGAGGAGGTACAGGGACCATAGACAGCTCCCTGACAGGAGGAGGTAAAGGGACCATGGACAGCTCCCTAACAGGAGGTGGTACAGGGACCATGGACAGCTCCCTGATAGGAGGAGGTACAGGGACCATGGACAGCTCCCTAACAGGAGGTGGTACAGGGACCATGGACAGCTCCCTGATAGGAGGAGGTATAGGGGCCGTGGACAGCTCCCTAACAGGAGGTGGTATAGGGGCCGTGGACAGCTTCTGCATCCCAAATTCCACTCTATTCCTTACATAGTGCACTATGTAGGAAATAGGGTGCCTTTTGGAATGCAGACATTGATTCAACGATCTCTAGTTGCACAGCTGTTGCGTGTGAGGAACTAATTGTTTATCTCAAGCAATTGTAAATCTGGAAAGATTCTAATGCCATATGGCAGCTAACATTTCTGTTGAACCTGGCACTGTGGATTGTGAACACATATTTCCAGGTTTGGGAAGTTTGTCTCTACAGAAATGTATTCAGTTTAAAGGATTGAGGCATATTATAAAGACCTTTGGATTTAAAATCGTATTGTGTACTGAACGTGATATCACACGTTATATTATTAAGCAATAAGGCATAAAGCAATAAGGCACAAGGGCTGTTCTTAGTGCCTGGATACAGCCCTTAGCAGTGGTATATTGGCCATATACCACAAACCCCCGAGGTGCCTTATTGCTATTATAAACTGCTTACCAACGTAATTAGAGCAGTAAAAATAAATGTTTTGTTATACCCGTGGTATACGGTCAGATATACCACAGCTGTCAGCCAATTCAGCATTCAGGGCTCAACCCCCCAAGTTTATAATATTAAATATAACATTTTGGATCCTGCCATCACAATAGTGTGTTCTTACGATCCCAAAATGACAGAACAAGAGCTGTCGGCTCTAGCACAAGCTCCACCTTGCCCTCTGATAGGCTAGCCATATTGCTTATCAAATTATTTCAGATCTACACAAGTGTTGAGGAGGTAGTGCCTAGGGGCTATAGGTTGGTTCTAGACAGTGCCTAACCTAACACAATGTCTTGACCACTAAACAACTCCAGTCCCCTCTCCTGGGACAAGTGGCTAGTGCCTAGGGGCTAGGGGTTATTTCTGGACAGGGCCTAACATCATTGACTTGACCACAAAACAACTCCAGTTCTCTCTCTTTCTCCATAGAGGTCTAACTGAACATAATGTCCACATTAGAGTAATGTCATGTAGTACTCCAGGGGAACGCTGTGAACTCCATCAAATGGAAATACTGTTCAACTGCCAATTTTGCTTTTGTGTTTGCATTGGGGGAAGAGACAGTCAGGGATTACTAATCAGTCTCAGCACAAGGCTGCCTGACATTGTCATCCATACTAATGTGACGGACTCAGCATCGGTCCCAAAATGGCACCCTATTCCCCTAAGGGGCCCTGGTCAAAAGTAGTGCACTATAAATGGAATAGGGTTCCATTTGCGATGTATATTTAGTATCTGTCACTTCAATAACAGTGTTGATGTCTGAAGAGAAAATGACATGTTTTTCATCCCTCCACCAAACCAAGTCCCCAGTCCAGATCATTAAAAACATTGCTGATCTCTTGCAGATTGAGGTCCCCTAGCAGAGTTGCTTGGCATGGATGAAGCTGTAACTGCAGTATTAAGGTATTAAAGGGGCAATCCAGTATTCAAAGAACAACAACATTCTGACCCAGCCACTCTTTGGGGTAAACAGCTGAGCGATGGGGCTGGAGAAATGTAACCAGTGTATGGAAGTTGCATTCTTCAAGAATCAATGGCTATATATCCTTAATTTAACATTTACTAAAATGTATGTACCAATCCCGGATTACCCCTTTAAAGTATTAAAATCTCTCACTTCCTCAGGCAGCCAGTTGGAAACATCCGGAGTGACCCGAAGCAGGCCCACATGGATATTCTACAGTGCCAGAGCCAGAATGAAGACCTTAAGGTGTTTTGGGAGACTCCAGCCACACTCACACACACACACACACACACACACACACTTTGCAAAGCTTTATGAAAAGATTAAAAACACAACTGAGAGTATCTCTCCAGTGACATGCGACGAGGCCAAGTGCCAACCGTCCAGGACGTCTGCCAACCCCCCCCCCCCTCTCTGTCTCTCCCCTCTCTCTCTCGCTCCCCCCTCTCTCTCTTTCTGTCTTTCTCTCTCTCCCCCACTTTCCCACTCACCCTTCCTCCCTCTCTCCCACTCTCCCTTCCTTCCCTCTCTCTCTAACCTCAGTCCCCTATCAGTATGGTGGTGGCTAAGTACAGATCCCTTCTAAGCCATGTTTGCCCTTTAGGCAGACCTCAGGCTGGTCCAATGCTAACACACAGATGACATGTCTATCTAAGCAGACCAAGGAAATCCTCTGACTCAAGGTTAAAGGTTAAACAAGAGAGCTTGACGTCAAAGTGAAATCATATAGCGAGCTACCGGCAGGCGAGCGCTGGGCCGGTAGACCTTGGGTACATTCCAAGAATGTGTTTGTTTTTCTGTGATTGTGTTTTCTATCGCTGTTCTGCTTTTCATGATGTTTTGATGTATTGATGTGTAGATTTCTATTAATCTTTCTGTAAAAGAGACCTTGCTCTCAGCATGACTCACTGTCAAAATAAAGGTCATTTTTGGTTCGATTTAATGGCACCCTATTCCCTATGTAGAGCACTACGTTTGACCAGGCCCCTGTGTGCCTTGGTAAATAGCAGCGCACTATAAAAGGAATAGGGTCCCATTTGAGACACAGCCTTGGTAAGTCGCCTACAGACCTTGCGTGTTAGTCAAAAGACTGCAGTGACCTGACTGAGGGGTTAGGTGAGAGCACTCTTTTTATTAGCAGTGCAGCAATGTGTTTTCATACCATTGGGCAGCGACTAGTTAAAACCATAATAGTCCAGTAGATCGTGTGCTTAGACATCAAAACTGAAGGAGATCTGAAATGGGTTTTTTTAAGGACGTGTTTTGGACATAGTATTTTGTTTCTAGGTCGTGACTATGGACATGGACAGGATATTCAACATCCCAAATCTAATTTACAGCCCACTCCCTGTAACTGGCCTCCGTATTCCACATTCACATCCCCCCTTCAATATCTAACAATAGGTCTACTGTACTGCAGATCACAGCAGGGTTGGGCTCAATTCCATTTCAACTCCAGTCAATTGAGAAAGTAAACCAAATTCCACATATTCTAAATTGAAAACAATTGAGGAGAATTGGAATTAGAATAGGAACGTCAGTGTGCTTCCTGAGTTGAAATGGAATTGAGCCCAACCCTAAGCCCACAATACTGTACATACGGTATGCCCTGTATTCAGACTACGGCAACGTGAGTTTGGCTTCATGTAATACCGTACATACAGTATGCCCTGTATTCAGACTGAGGCAATGTGAGGTTGGCTTCATGTAACACTGTACATACAGTATGCCCTGTATTCAGACTGAGGCAATGAGAGGTTGGCTTCATGTAATACCGTACATACAGTATGCCCTGTATTCAGACTGAGGCAATGTGAGGTTGGCTTCATGTAATACCATACAAACAGTATGCCCTGTATTCAGACTGAGGCAATGTGAGGTTGGCTTCATGTAATACCATACAAACAGTATGCCCTGTAATCAGACTGAGGCAATGTGAGGTTGGCTTCATGTAACACTGTACAAACAGTATGCCCTGTATTCAGACTGAGGCAATGTGAGGTTGGCTTCATGTAATACCGTACATACAGTATGCCCTGTATTCAGACTGAGGCAATGTGAGGTTGGCTTCATGTAACACTGTACATACAGTATGCCCTGTATTCAGACTGAGGCAATGTGAGGTTGGCTTCATGTAATACAGTACATACAGTATGCCCTGTATTCAGACTGAGGCAATGTGAGGTTGGCTTCATGTAACACTAAAGTGTTCACCACTGACCATGTAGTAATGATAAGTCATCTGAATCAAAGACCTTCTTCTTAGGTGCTGTCTTTTGTGTGTGTCCCAAATGGCACCCTGTTCACTACAATGTGCACTACTTTTGACCACAGCCATATGGGATTCTCTGTGGTCAAAAGTAGTGCACTTTATAGAGACTGGGGTGCCATTTGGGAAGCTGTTTCACTCTGACAGCTCTGAGAAATAAGCCACCGTGATGATCACTGAATAATTCATCGCTAAGTAAATCGCTGTCTTATCACCTGTGTGTGTGTGTGTGCGTGCGCGCACGCATGTACACGTGTGTATGTGTGTTTGTTTGTGTATATGTATGTGTGCGTGTATGTATGTGTGTGTGCATGTTTGTGTAGGTGTGCCTGTCACAGATACATTAGCCGACAGCTTTTTACACAGTTTGACAGCCTCAGGTTGTGAGACAAGGAGACTTATGGTGCTGTCGTTGTCATAGAAAAGACTCTAAAAGGTTCTTGAGGGGTTCTTTGTCAGGGGTGTGGGTAACATGTGTAACCATTTTTTTATTTGCATATCAAGAAGTGTTCTTTACTGCTGTGATGATTGTGAAGAACCATCCTGTCCCTCTACATCATATTTTCCTTCATGCCATGAAATGCTCCACTGCTAAAACGTTCCTGTAATTGTACGGTACACTACAGCCTACTGGTTAAAATGAAAGTAAGGTAAACAACAACAAGTGACTGAATTGTGTGTATTTGTGCCAACCGTCAGTGGAAGGGTTGTAATAGTTTAAGTGGTTGATAGTTATGTTGTCAAAGGTTGGGCACCTCTTTTAACACTGTCAGTTCTGCCATCTTTGTAAAAGCATGTGACAATAAAGATTTAAACTGTTAAGAGGTAATTGTCCATTTCACAGTAACGTAATAGTTGCCTGGAAGTTGCTATGAATTTTGTGTTACCTAACTCGCAACAAGCTGCCAGTAGGTTGTGTGTTACCTAACTGGCAACAAGCTGTCAGTAGGTTGTGTGTTACCTAACTGGCAACAAGCTGTCAGTAGCTTGTGTGTTACCTAACTGGCAACAAGCTGTCAGTAGGTTGTGTGTTACCTAACTGGCAACAAGCTGTCAGTAGGTTGTGTGTTACCTAACTGGCAACAAGCTGTCAGTAGGTTGTGTGTTACCTAACTGGCAACAAGCTGTCAGTAGGTTGTGTGTTACCTAACTGGCAACAAGCTTTCAGTAGGTTGTGTGTTACCTAACTGGCAACAAGCTGTCAGTAGGTTGTGTGTTACCTAACTGGCAACAAGCTGTCAGTAGGTTGTGTGTTACCAAACTGGCAACAAGCTGTTAGTAGGTTGTGTGTTACCTAACTGGCAACAAGCTGTCAGTAGGTTGTGTGTTACCTAACTGGCAACAAGCTGTCAGTAGGTTGTGTGTTACCTAACTGGCAACAAGCTGTCAGTAGGTTCTGTGTTACCTAACTGGCAACAAGCTGTCAGTAGGTTAATGTAAAATTCACAGTAACTTAATAGCCAGTTATTGCCAGTAACTTACTGTACTTTCACTGAAGTTTTGTGATTACAAGATAGCAACTACTCTGTCGTCAGCACAATTGGTTGACAGCAAACGGACCTTCCCACCACACCATCAGTGTGAGTGTGACAGAGATAGCTTCAGTAAATTACAGTAAGTTACTGTGATTTTTTTCCTGATAACTAGTTGCAGCAAGCTGACAAGTTTCTGGAAAATGCATAGTAATCTCTTAACAGTCGTCACAATCTCATACAAAGATGGTAGAACTGGGAGTGGACAAATCAGGTGCTCAACCTTCATCAACAAAAAACCAGTTCAACTATTAAAACACTTCCACTCATGGTTGGCACAAATACAACATATTTTAGACCATGCCCCAAAACATGCTAATGGCCCCCGCCAGCACATTGTCCTCACCTACATTTCAACGTGCAGTAATGAGTGTACCTTATATTGAACTAGCTTCTTTTATTGAGTGCAGATTATTAGTACACTTGTTTCTGCTGTTGTTATCTTGTTCCCCCTATCACATCAGGGGTTTCCAACCCTGATCCTGGAGAGCTACCTGATTGTAATAGCTACTCTAGCTGGTTGATCAACTGAATCAGGTTAGTTATAACTGGGGTAGGAGTGAAAACCTACAGGAGGTTAGCTCTCCAGGAACATGGTTGGACAGCCCTGACATAGATCAATCAGGATTATATAGCAATTTGAGCATAGCACTATTTTTAGGAAGAACATTATTCACACACACACACACACACACTCGGGTGTTGAATGTAAGTCTGTCTGTGTCTGACTATAGCAGGACACTGATCCGAGGCAGCTCCATTGAAATACATAATAATCTCCTCCCTCATGACTCACTAGGGAACCCCTCAGTTCCTTTCAATAAGTTATTGTTTCTGTCTTTATAGGCTGTCCAATTCTTAGTGGTAATGTTACATAATATCTTGTAAATCTCTTTATATTTGTCTAGGTAAGTAACTTGTTTTGGATCAGAGGTTGTTGTTATCTACTTCAACTTGGGTGTCTCTGTAGTGTTGAATGTGTGAGTGTGTGAGTATGAGTGTGTGTGAATATGTGTGTGTGTGTGTGTGTGTGTGTGTGTGTGTGTGTGTGTGTGTGTGTGTGTGTGTGTGTAACAGAGTTACTTCTATATGATCACAGAGGGTAGTTCATGTTATCCAACATAGAGTTACTTCTATATGATCACAGAGGGTAGTTCATGTTATCCAACATAGAGTTACTTCTATATGATCACAGAGGGTAGTTCATGTTATCCAACATAGAGTTACTTCTATATGATCACAGAGGGTAGTTCATGTTATCCAACATAGAGTTACTTCTATATGATCACGTAGGGTAGTTCATGTTATCCAACATAGAGTTACTTCTATATGATCACAGAGGGTAGTTCATGTTATCCAACATAGAGTTACTTCTATATGATCACAGAGGGTAGTTCATGTTATCCAACATAGAGTTACTTCTATATGATCACAGAGGGTAGTTCATGTTATCCAACATAGAGTTACTTCTATATGATCACAGAGGGTAGTTCATGTTATCCAACATAGAGTTACTTCTATATGATCACGTAGGGTAGTTCATGTTGTCCAACATGATCACAGAGGGTAGTTCATGTTATCCAACATAGAGTTACTTTTATATGATCACAGAGGGTAGTTCATGTTGTCCAACATGATCACAGAGGGTAGTTCATGTTATCCAACATAGAGTTACTTCTATATGATCACAGAGGGTAGTTCATGTTATCCAACATAGAGTTACTTCTATATGATCACAGAGGGTAGTTCATGTTATCCAACATAGAGTTACTTCTATATGATCACAGAGGGTAGTTCATGTTATCCAACATAGAGTTACTTCTATATGATCACGTAGGGTAGTTCATGTTGTCCAACATGATCACAGAGGGTAGTTCATGTTATCCAACATAGAGTTACTTTTATATGATCACAGAGGGTAGTTCATGTTGTCCAACATGATCACAGAGGGTAGTTCATGTTATCCAACATAGAGTTACTTCTATATGATCACAGAGGGTAGTTCATGTTATCCAACATAGAGTTACTTCTATATGATCACAGAGGGTAGTTCATGTTATCCAACATGATCACAGAGGGTAGTTCATGTTATCCAACATAGAGTTACTTCTATATGATCACGTAGGGTAGTTCATGTTATCCAACATAGAGTTACTTCTATATGATCACAGAGGGTAGTTCATGTTATCCAACATAGAGTTACTTCTATATGATCACAGAGGGTAGTTCATGTTATCCAACATAGAGTTACTTCTATATGATCACAGAGGGTAGTTCATGTTATCCAACATAGAGTTACTTCTATATGATCACGTAGGGTAGTTCATGTTATCCAACATAGAGTTACTTCTATATGATCACGTAGGGTAGTTCATGTTATCCAACATAGAGTTACTTCTATATGATCACAGAGGGTAGTTCATGTTATCCAACATAGAGTTACTTCTATATGATCACAGAGGGTAGTTCATGTTGTCCAACATAGAGTTACTTCTATATGATCACAGAGGGTAGTTCATGTTATCCAACATAGAGTTACTTCTATATGATCACGTAGGGTAGTTCATGTTGTCCAACATGATCACAGAGGGTAGTTCATGTTATCCAACATAGAGTTACTTCTATATGATCACAGAGGGTAGTTCATGTTATCCAACATAGAGTTACTTCTATATGATCACGTAGGGTAGTTCATGTTGTCCAACATGATCACAGAGGGTAGTTCATGTTATCCAACATAGAGTTACTTCTATATGATCACAGAGGGTAGTTCATGTTATCCAACATGATCACAGAGGGTAGTTCATGTTATCCAACATAGAGTTACTTCTATATGATCACAGAGGGTAGTTCATGTTATCCAACATAGAGTTACTTCTATATGATCACAGAGGGTAGTTCATGTTATCCAACATAGAGTTACTTCTATATGATCACAGAGGGTAGTTCATGTTATCCAACATAGAGTTACTTCTATATGATCACGTAGGGTAGTTCATGTTGTCCAACATGATCACAGAGGGTAGTTCATGTTATCTAACATAGAGTTACTTCTATATGATCACAGAGGGTAGTTCATGTTGTCCAACATGATCACAGAGGGTAGTTCATGTTATCCAACATAGAGTTACTTCTATATGATCACAGAGGGTAGTTCATGTTATCCAACATAGAGTTACTTCTATATGATCACAGAGGGTAGTTCATGTTATCCAACATAGAGTTACTTCTATATGATCACGTAGGGTAGTTCATGTTATCCAACATGATCACAGAGGGTAGTTCATGTTATCCAACATAGAGTTACTTCTATATGATCACAGAGGGTAGTTCATGTTATCCAACATGATCACAGAGGGTAGTTCATGTTATCCAACATAGAGTTACTTCTATATGATCACGTAGGGTAGTTCATGTTATCCAACATAGAGTTACTTCTATATGATCACGTAGGGTAGTTCATGTTATCCAACATAGAATTACTTCTATATGATCACAGAGGGTAGTTCATGTTATCCAACATGATCACAGAGGGTAGTTCATGTTATCCAACATAGAGTTACTTCTATATGATCACGTAGGGTAGTTCATGTTATCCAACATAGAGTTACTTCTATATGATCACAGAGGGTAGTTCATGTTATCCAACATAGAGTTACTTCTATATGATCACAGAGGGTAGTTCATGTTATCCAACATAGAGTTACTTCTATATGATCACGTAGGGTAGTTCATGTTATCCAACATAGAGTTACTTCTATATGATCACGTAGGGTAGTTCATGTTGTCCAACATGATCACAGAGGGTAGTTCATGTTATCCAACATAGAGTTACTTCTATATGATCACAGAGGGTAGTTCATGTTATTCAACATAGAGTTACTTCTATATGATCACGTAGGGTAGTTCATGTTGTCCAACATGATCACAGAGGGTAGTTCATGTTATCCAACATAGAGTTACTTCTATATGATCACGTAGGGTAGTTCATGTTATCCAACATAGAGTTACTCATAGTTGTTTTCTCGTCATAGAACTGGACATCCAGTTATGTCCTGTACTGATTAATTTACTTGATGGTTAGATTTTTTTTTTAAAGTACAATCCATTTGTGTCCCATCTTAGACGAATAGTCTACTTAGATTGATTCTTCCAGGAGGGGCAGATACTGAACAATGTTGGTGACTGGTTGTCCTCTCATCTCCCCCAATCCATCCATCACATGTCTATGTGTCGAACTACAAATCAGTCAACTGCTGAGGCAAGGAAACATCAGAGGGACAGAGAGAAAGGAGGTTGGAGAAAGGAAGAGAGACAGGGGGTGGGGGAGAGAGAGAGATCCACAGAGAGAGAGAGAGATCCACAGAGAGAGAGAGAGAGAGAGAGAGAGAGAGAGAGAGAGAGAGAGAGAGAGAAAGAGAGAGAGGGAGAGTGGTATCCACAGAGAGAGAGAAAAAGGGAGAGAGATCCACAGATAGAGAGAGAGAAAGGGGGAGAGAGAGAGAGAGAGATCCACAGAGAGAGAGAAAGAAATGGAGAGAGAGGGAGTGAGAGATAGAGATCCATAGAGAGAGAGAGAAAGAGAGAGAGGGAGAGTGGTATCCACAGAGAGAGAGAAAAAGGGAGAGAGATCCACAGATAGAGAGAGAGAAAGGGGGAGAGATCCACAGATAGAGAGAGAGAAAGGGGGGGAGAGAGAGAGAGAGAGATCCACAGAGAGAGAAAGAAATGGAGAGAGAGGGAGTGAGAGATAGAGATCCATAGAGAGAGAGAGAAAGTGAGAGAGAGGGAGGGAGAGATCCACAGAGAGAGAGAGAGAGAGAGAGAAAGGGAGAGAGAGGGAAAGAGAGAGATCCACAGAGAGAGAGAAAGAAAGGGAGAGGGAGGGAGAGAGAGAGATCCATAGAGAGAGAGAAAGTAAGAGAGAGGGAGGGAGAGAGAGATCCACAGAGAGAGAGAGAGAAAGGGAGAGAGAGGGAAAGTGAGAGATCCACAGAGAGAGAGAGAAAGAAAGGGAGAGGGAGGGAGGGAGAGAGAGAGATCCATAGAGAGTGGTCAGTGAGGCTGTTAATAGGTAAGACTGGTCTGAAGGATGTAATGGGGTTATCAATCACCTGAACCTGATGGTGTGAAAGATCAACATCCACCACATCTCTAGGAAAAACAGGCCAGCTTCATACTCCAGGAAGTAAAACACAATATCACTGTCCTGAGTACCAGCCTCAGTGTGTTATCTTGGTGTTTTATCAATCAGTTCTGAGTCTGTTATTCATACCATCGTTGACGTTGTTATGTTTGCCCCTTTCTTCAACATATCATTCTGTGTACAGTTAGTGAACATTATCCAGACGTACAGTAACACGTCTGATTTGTGTAGGTTCTACAATAGTTGAAATACTTCAGTTCAAATATTTAAATCCAGTGCATACTGCATAGTAGACAACAACTATAGTATGTACAGTCAACACTCTGCAGCAATGATGTCTGAGGAAAGTCATTGTACAGTCAACACTCTGCAACAATGATGTCTGAGGAAAGTCATCGTACAGTCAACACTCTGCAGCAATGATGTCTGAGGAAAGTCATCATACAGTCAACACTCTGCAGCAATGATGTCTGAGGAAAGTCATTGTACAGTCAACACTCTGCAGCAATGATGTCTGAGGAAAGTCATCGTACAGTCAACACTCTGCAGCAATGATGTCTGAGGAAAGTCATCATACAGTCAACACTCTGCAGCAATGATGTCTGAGGAAAGTCATTGTACAGTCAACACTCTGCAGCAATGATGTCTGAGGAAAGTCATCGTACAGTCAACACTCTGCAGCAATGATGTCTGAGGAAAGTCATTGTACAGTCAACACTCTGCAGCAATGATGTCTGAGGAAAGTCATTGTACAGTCAACACTCTGCAGCAATGATGTCTGAGGAAAGTCATCGTGCTCTATTTGAGCCACATGGGGAATCAACATGATAAATGTATTGCATGTGCAGGTATTCATCCCAAGAGCTGAAATCATGCATCTTTCTGACGGGCATTGATTATTCTCCCCCTGTTAAAACACATTTCCCTCTGCATCCACCTGAGGACTTTATGATCACAATCTGCAGAGAAGTGCAGAAACTAGGCCTGAACACTTAACCTCATACACCACCACTGCACTCTGTGTAATTTTCATTACAGATTTTAATTAAATGCAGAGGGAAAGTATGAAAACAGACTCAGTCCTTGAAGGGATGCATGGTGGATAGTGGACACATTTAACTTGAATTCATTAACAGGGTAATATATCTAGGATGTGTTAGGAGCATTCAGAACCATGGGATACAGACCCATAAACAGGGTGTGTTAGGAGCATTCAGAACCATGGGATACAGACCCATAAACAGTAGTCTTGACATGGACTGAACCCTCCGGACACCAAATAAAGAAATATGGGTCGGACAGGAAAGTGTGTCACTTTTGAAAATGATCTTTCTGTTCTTAAAGGGGGAAAGTTTATCCAAATGATCCTCAACAGCCCAAAACGTGTGTTTGTTTAAGTAGCAATAGCTTAGCAGTAGCCTAGCGTTGGTATTGCGGAATTTGGCTACAAATGATTAACCTTTTTTTTTTTCTCAAGAGGGAATAGTCATGAAGTTCTAAAGAGAGTCAATAGTAGCAGTCATACCCAGAGCTTTCTGTCCCCTTGATGTCCCTCTTGGTGTGTAGCTGTAGACAGACGGAGGAATATTCGCTGTGAACCCCCAGCAGATCTGTATGTTGTGTGCCTCCACAATGCCACCATTGTCATGGAGAAACACGGAGACGTGTTTTCCAAAGTTTCTCTGGTTGTCATGGCCCTGGCAGCCTGTGTCATTGATTATGCAGATCTCTCCATGTCCCAGGGCATGTCACAGAGTCCTCGTTTAATTACGTCTAAATGATAGCTATGGGCTCATCCAGGGAAATACTGCCAGTTGTGCGTGAGACAGACATGGTTATTGTTGTGTATGAAGAAGCTGCATAATAAAAGAGATTGAATGGGGGAGAGGTGTGAATGTGGAAGTTGAAACTGTGACATTTTTAACTGCTTCAGTTCAATAAATACTATTGCTCAGGAAATACTATTGCTACTGCTCAGGAAATACTATAGCTACTGCTCAGGAAATACTATTGCTACTGCTCAGGAAATACTATTGCTACTGCTCAGGAAATACTATTGCTACTGCTCAGGAAATACTATAGCTACTGCTCAGGAAATACTATTGCTACTGCTCAGGAAATACTATTGCTACTGCTCAGGAAATACTATTGCTACTGCTCAGGAAATACTATAGCTACTGCTCAGGAAATACTATAGCTACTGCTCAGGAAATACTATAGCTACTGCTCAGGAAATACTATTGCTAATGCTCAGGAAATACTACTGCTCAGGAAATACTATTGCTACTGCTCAGGAAATACTATTGCTACTGCTCAGGAAATACTATTGCTACTGCTCAGGAAATACTATTGCTACTGCTCAGGAAATACTATTGCTACTGCTCTGGAAATACTATAGCTACTGCTCAGGAAATACTACTGCTCAGGAAATACTATTGCTACTGCTCAGGAAATACGATTGCTACTGCTCTGGAAATACTACTGCTCAGGAAATACTATTGCTACTGCTCAGGAAATACGATTGCTACTGCTCTGGAAATACTATAGCTACTGCTCAGGAAATACTATTGCTACTGCTCAGGAAATACTATTGCTATTGCTCAGGAAATACTATTGCTACTGCTCAGGAAATACTATTGCTACTGCTCAGGAAATACTATTGCTACTGCTCAGGAAATACTATTGCTACTGCTCAGGAAATACTATAGCTACTGCTCAGGAAATACTATTGCTACTGCTCAGGAAATACTATAGCTACTGCTCAGGAAATACTATTGCTACTGCTCAGGAAATACTATTGCTACTGCTCAGGAAATACTATTGCTACTGCTCAGGGAATACTATAGCTACTGCTCAGGAAATACTATGCTACTGCTCAGGAAATACTATAGCTACTGCTCAGGAAATACTACTGCTCAGGAAATACTATTGCTACTGCTCAGGAAATACTATAGCTACTGCTCAGGAAATACTACTGCTCAGGAAATACTATTGCTACTGCTCAGGAAATACTACTGCTACTGCTCAGGAAATACTATAGCTACTGCTCAGGAAATACTACTGCTCAGGAAATACTACTGCTACTGCTCAGGAAATACTATAGCTACTGCTCAGGAAATACTACTGCTCAGGAAATACTATTGCTACTGCTCAGGAAATACTATAGCTACTGCTCTGGAAATACTATTGCTACTGCTCAGGAAATACTATTGCTACTGCTCATGAAATACTATAGCTACTGCTCAGGAAATACTACTGCTCAGGAAATACTATTGCTACTGCTCAGGAAATACTATTGCTACTGCTCAGGAAATACTATTGCTACTGCTCAGGAAATACTATTGCTACTGCTCAGGAAATACTATTGCTACTGCTCTGGAAATACTATAGCTACTGCTCAGGAAATACTACTGCTCAGGAAATACTATTGCTACTGCTCAGGAAATACGATTGCTACTGCTCTGGAAATACTATAGCTACTGCTCAGGAAATACTATTGCTACTGCTCAGGAAATACTATTGCTACTGCTCAGGAAATACTATTGCTACTGCTCAGGAAATACTATTGCTACTGCTCAGGAAATACTACTGCTACTGCTCAGGAAATACTATTGCTACTGCTCAGGAAATACTATTGCTACTGCTCAGGAAATACTATTGCTACTGCTCAGGAATACTATTGCTACTGCTCAGGAAATACTATTGCTACTGCTCAGGAAATACTATTGCTACTGCTCAGGAAATACTATTGCTACTGCTCAGGAAATACTATTGCTACTGCTCAGGAAATACTATTGCTACTGCTCAGGAAATACTATAGCTACTGCTCAGGAAATACTATTGCTACTGCTCAGGAAATACTATTGCTACTGCTCAGGAAATACTATTGCTACTGCTCAGGAAATACTATAGCTACTGCTCAGGAAATACTATAGCTACTGCTCAGGAAATACTATAGCTACTGCTCAGGAAATACTATTGCTACTGCTCAGGAAATACTATGGCTACTGCTCAGGAAATACTATTGCTACTGCTCAGGAAATACTATTGCTACTGCTCAGGAAATACTATAGCTACTGCTCAGGAAATACTATAGCTACGGCTCAGGAAATACTATTGCTACTGCTCTGGAAATACTATAGCTACTGCTCAGGAAATACTATTGCTACTGCTCTGGAAATACTATAGCTACTGCTCAGGAAATACTATTGCTATTGCTCAGGAAATACTATTGCTACTGCTCTGGAAATACTATAGCTACTGCTCAGGAAATACTATTGCTATTGCTCAGGAAATACTATTGCTACTGCTCTGGAAATACTATAGCTACTGCTCTGGAAATACTACTGCTACTGCTCAGGAAATACTATTGCTATTGCTCAGGAAATACTATTGCTACTGCTCTGGAAATACTATAGCTACTGCTCTGGAAATACTACTGCTACTGCTCAGGAAATACTATTGCTACTGCTCAGGAAATACTATAGCTACTGCTCAGGAAATACTATTGCTACTGCTCATGAAATACTATAGCTACTGCTCAGGAAATACTATTGCTACTGCTCAGGAAATACTATAGCTACTGCTCAGGAAATACTACTGCTACTGCTCAGGAAATACTATTGCTATTGCTCAGGAAATACTATTGCTACTGCTCAGGAAATACTATAGCTACTGCTCAGGAAATACTATTGCTATTGCTCAGGAAATACTATTGCTACTGCTCAGTAAATACTATTGCTACTGCTCAGTAAATACTACTGCTACTGCTCAGGAAATACTATTGCTACTGCTCAGGAAATACTATTGCTACTGCTCAGGAAATACTACTGCTCGGGAAATACTATTGCTACTGCTCAGTAAATACTACTGCTACTGCTCAGGAAATACTATTGCTACTGCTCAGGAAATACTACTGCTCAGGAAATACTATTGCTACTGCTCAGTAAATACTACTGCTACTGCTCAGGAAATACTATTGCTACTGCTCAGGAAATACTATTGCTACTGCTCAGGAAATACTACTGCTCAGGAAATACTATTGCTACTGCTCAGTAAATACTACTGCTACTGCTCAGGAAATACTATTGCTACTGCTCAGTAAATACTATTGCTACTGCTCAGGAAATACTATTGCTACTGCTCAGGAAATACTATAGCTACTGCTCAGGAAATACTATAGCTACTGCTCAGGAAATACTACTGCTACTGCTCAGGAAATACTATTGCTATTGCTCAGGAAATACTATTGCTACTGCTCAGGAAATACTATAGCTACTGCTCAGGAAATACTATTGCTATTGCTCAGGAAATACTATTGCTACTGCTCAGTAAATACTACTGCTACTGCTCAGGAAATACTATGCTACTGCTCAGGAAATACTATTGCTACTGCTCAGGAAATACTATTGCTCAGGAAATACTATTGCTACTGCTCAGGAAATACTATTGCTACTGCTCAGGAAATACTATAGCTACTGCTCAGGAAATACTATTGCTATTGCTCAGGAAATACTATTGCTACTGCTCAGTAAATACTACTGCTACTGCTCAGGAAATACTATGCTACTGCTCAGGAAATACTATTGCTACTGCTCAGGAAATACTATTGCTCAGGAAATACTATTGCTACTGCTCAGGAAATACTATTGCTACTGCTCTGGAAATACTATAGCTACTGCTCAGGAAATACTATTGCTATTGCTCAGGAAATACTATTGCTACTGCTCTGGAAATACTATAGCTACTGCTCAGGAAATACTATTGCTACTGCTCAGGAAATACTATAGCTACTGCTCAGGAAATACTATTGCTATTGCTCAGGAAATACTATTGCTACTGCTCTGGAAATACTATAGCTACTGCTCAGGAAATACTATTGCTACTGCTCTGGAAATACTATAGCTACTGCTCAGGAAATACTATTGCTATTGCTCAGGAAATACTATTGCTACTGCTCTGGAAATACTATAGCTACTGCTCAGGAAATACTATTGCTATTGCTCAGGAAATACTATTGCTACTGCTCTGGAAATACTATAGCTACTGCTCTGGAAATACTACTGCTACTGCTCAGGAAATACTATTGCTATTGCTCAGGAAATACTATTGCTACTGCTCAGGAAATACTATAGCTACTGCTCAGGAAATACTATTGCTATTGCTCAGGAAATACTATTGCTACTGCTCAGTAAATACTATTGCTACTGCTCAGTAAATACTACTGCTACTGCTCAGGAAATACTATTGCTACTGCTCAGGAAATACTATTGCTACTGCTCAGGAAATACTACTGCTCAGGAAATACTATTGCTACTGCTCAGTAAATACTACTGCTACTGCTCAGGAAATACTATTGCTACTGCTCAGGAAATACTACTGCTCAGGAAATACTATTGCTACTGCTCAGTAAATACTACTGCTACTGCTCAGGAAATACTATTGCTACTGCTCAGGAAATACTATTGCTACTGCTCAGGAAATACTATTGCTACTGCTCAGGAAATACTACTGCTACTGCTCAGGAAATACTATTGCTACTGCTCAGGAAATACTATTGCTACTGCTCAGGAAATACTATTGCTACTGCTCAGGAAATACTATTGCTACTGCTCAGGAAATACTACTGCTACTGCTCAGGAAATACTATTGCTACTGCTCAGGAAATACTATTGCTACTGCTCAGGAAATACTATTGCTACTGCTCAGGAAATACTACTGCTCAGGAAATACTATTGCTACTGCTCAGTAAATACTACTGCTACTGCTCAGGAAATACTATTGCTACTGCTCAGTAAATACTATTGCTACTGCTCAGGAAATACTATAGCTACTGCTCAGGAAATACTATAGCTACTGCTCAGGAAATACTACTGCTACTGCTCAGGAAATACTATTGCTATTGCTCAGGAAATACTATTGCTACTGCTCAGGAAATACTATAGCTACTGCTCAGGAAATACTATTGCTATTGCTCAGGAAATACTATTGCTACTGCTCAGGAAATACTATGCTACTGCTCAGGAAATACTATTGCTACTGCTCAGGAAATACTACTTCTCAGGAAATACTATTGCTACTGCTCAGGAAATACTATTGCTACTGCTCAGGAAATACTATTGCTACTGCTCAGGAAATACTATAGCTACTGCTCAGGAAATACTATTGCTACTGCTCAGGAAATACTATTGCTACTGCTCAGGAAATACTATTGCTACTGCTCAGGAAATACTATAGCTACTGCTCAGGAAATACTATTGCTACTGCTCAGGAAATACTACTGCTCAGGAAATACTATTGCTACTGCTCATGAAATACTATTGCTACTGCTCAGGAAATACTATAGCTACTGCTCAGGAAATACTATTGCTACTGCTCAGGAAATACTATTGCTACTGCTCAGGAAATACTATTGCTACTGCTCAGGAAATACTACTGCTCAGGAAATACTACTGCTCAGGAAATACTATTGCTACTGCTCAGGAAATACTATAGCTACTGCTCAGGAAATACTATAGCTACTGCTCAGGAAATACTATTGCTACTGCTCAGGAAATACTATAGCTACTGCTCAGGAAATACTATTGCTACTGCTCAGGAAATACTACTGCTCAGGAAATACTACTGCTCAGGAAATACTACTGCTCAGGAAATACTACTGCTGATGATAATTTGTCACTCTTGCTTCCAATAAAAACTTATTCTGTTCCCAACCAGATAACAACACTGATCTTTAGTTGTTTGCATCAACGTTTATCAAGGGTTTCTGAACATGAACCACCTGGAAATGTATTGTGTACGACCATTCCCAACACACAACCCAGCTACATTCGATAGACAACATTCCCTATTTATTAGAGAAACATCTACCCTTAAAATTATATTGACTCTCCTCCTTAGCAAGAAACCAGACACCATCTCTGTTATTCCTGAATGTGTGACTTTAAAATCATCCTCAGAACTATATACAGGTGTAGAACCTTAATTTGATCACTCTTTTGTTGCCGAGAATTTTCCTGCACCACAGATGAGCTTCGTGACTTTACATAAATTCACTGAAAATCAGCACTAACCCACGGTTATATTAACAGTATCTTTTCATATTGCCTACTTTTGGCCAGCTGATAACTTTATCACTGATCAAGCAACATTGTGGACTAAAATGTTAAAATCCTGTTGCTGCAGGATTATTTTTTTACAACAATACTGGTCAAATTAAGATCCAACAGCTGTAGGCTTATTGTGCTTTTGTACTAGCTACCTCCTCTGCTTCCACTTCCCATTCTGATCACACTGCTGTTTGTTTGCTTGCCTAGGCTCCTCTTCTCCCTTCTATTCCTGCATAGCTTTATAACTGCATTTTAAATCAAGGTGTTTCTTCTTACCAGCAGCACTGCTGTTTTTCAGAGACAATGCTCCTGCGCCGTCATGAATCCTCTGGGCTTTCTATTCCTTTCCTTTGAACACGCTACCAACCACTGGGCCCTAGCTATCCTACCCGCCTTCAGACCCCATAGTCTTAGGCTATGTAAATATTCCATGAGCCCTGCTACAATACTGGAGCTAAGGGACGGATTGGGACCAGAAATCGTCCTTGTCATTTCTATCACACTGGCCCATTTTTGTCCTTCAGCCCGCCACACTGGTCCATTGTTTCATCGAGGCCCTTATTTTCAGCTTTGTGACAATACCACAAACCTGTAGCTGGGAAAATAAACAAATGTGACTCTGGATGACAGCGTCATGACGTTTGTTTCCATAACGGCGGACTGTTTTCCTCAAGAAATGAAATCCGCTTCATGTTTTGTTTCCTTAACGAAGGACTGTTTTCCTCAAGAAATGAAATCCGCTTCATGTTTTGTTTCCATAACAACGGACTGTTTTCCTCAAGAAATGAAATCCACTTCATGTTTTGTTTCCATAACGAAGGACTGTTTTCCTCAAGAAATGAAATCCGCTTCATGTTTTGTTTCCATAACGAAGGACTGTTTTCCTCAAGAAATGAAATCCGCTTCATGTTTTGTTTCCATAACGAAGGACTGTTTTCCTCAAGAAATGAAATCAGCTTTATGTTTTGTTTCCTTGCCACGACAACTATACTTCTGAGTATTGTGATACTGGTATCATCACAACCCCACTTATCAGCCAAATATTTATATGCTTGCACAAAACCCCAAATATGTAAATGCTTGCACAAAACCCCAAATTGAGACTGGAACACTGGGCTAAAAATGGACCAGCCCATCTGGTGTTTGCCGAATTGCCGTATGGCCAGTCCATCTCTGTTGAGGAACGTTCTAAGCCAGCTTGAGAAATCCATCCTTTTTTTTATTCTAGGTGTGAATTAGTGTGATGTCAATTGCTATTTGAGAAATAAAATCTGGTTTTGGGATGTAACAAAAAGAAAATTGAAGGGATCCAATGTTGTTAACTGAAGTACCTCAAGTGTATTTTCCATAGTGTAATCGAACAGAAGCGAAATAGGGATTTCCTATTAAATCCACTTTAGAGTTTATGGAGTTTTTCTTTGATTTGCTTCTGTGACAGTGTGCTATGTTCCTTGTAGGCATGCACTTTCCCATATTCCCACACCCTCTAACACCCAGGAAGTGGTCCTATCTTGGTTTCCATATGTGATATTAGGACTAAATACTTTAAAATTGTTTGTTTCCTTGTGTTTTTAGGAATGTCCAAATACTTCAAAATGACGTCTCTTCCTTGTCTACTGCTGTTAGCTCTCTAAGGGTTTCACCATAGTATTAGAATGAGTCATTCACTCTAATTATATTACACACCCAAATATATGTTCTTCTCATATTACATGAAGCAAGCATTTAAGTGTCTTTGTAAAAAGAAGACATTTGTGTAATTCTCAAAGGCTGAGATGTAAAGAGCACAAAACATCCTGGAGGAATATCAAACATCATCACAGCAGTTAGGATGGAAGGAAGAAGAAATACTAGGAGAGCTTCGGCTTCGCTGCTCTAATCAACAAGAAGAAATACTAGCTGACCTTCTACTTCGCTGCTCTAATCAACAAGAAGAAATACTAGCAGACCTTCTGCTTCGCTGCTCTAATCAACAAGTAGAAATACTAGCAGACCTTCGGCTTCGCTGCTCTAATCAACAAGAAGAAATACTATCAGACCTTCCGCTTCGCTGCTCTAATCAACAAGTAGAAATACTATCAGACCTTCTGCTTTGCTGCTCTAATCAACAAGTAGAAATACTAGCAGACCTTTGGCTTCGCTGTTCTAATCAACAAGTAAAAATACAAGCAGACCTTCAGCTTTGCTGTTCTAATCAACAAGTAGAAATACTAGCAGACCTTCGGCTTCGCTGCTCTAATCAACAAGAAGAAATACTAGCAGACCTTCTGCTTCGCTGTTCTAACCAACAAGAAGAAATAGTAGCAGACCTTCTGCTTCGCTGCTCTAATCAACAAGTAGAAATACCAGCAGACCTTCGGCTTCACTGCTCTAATCAACAAGTAGAAATACCAGCAGACCTTCGGCTTCACTGCTCTAAGCAACAAGTAGAAATACTAGCAGACCTTCTGCTTCGCTGTTCTAATCAGCAAGTAGAAATACAAGCAGACCTTCACTGCTCTAATCAACAACAAGAAATATCAGCAGAACTTCAGCTTCGCTGCTCTAATCAACAAGATCATGGGTCACATTTGTGATAATCATTTCTGAATGCACACAGTAACAAATTATCTTCCCGACAAATCACCTGCCACACTTTCATTTTCCTGTTTGTAATTTATTTCCTTGCATAATCAGGAAGCGAGGGGGTGGAGTGAGGGGAAACACTGACAATCTTAAAGATGCCCCAAAAAGAATGTGCTAAGTAATTCATGAATAATGGGCGCTTAGAGAATCAGTTTATCTCGGAGTGCATTAACATTTGAAAACGCCCATTGTTCTTCTGTGTGTTATGGTTGTGATGAACCACGATCGATCATCAATCTCTGTCGTCTTTTGACTCTTTTGTGTTTTTGTTGATGTGGTCGCTCCTGGGAATTTCAAATGAGAAAAGTTGTGATGTAGAGAGTGTCCTTCTTAATGGATGGTCACTGTTACGTTTACTGTTACGTTTACTTGAAAAGTGTAAAGTCTCCTTTTACTATCTATATGACTTGCGGCTTGCTAGGACGTTGTGACTGGGGATGGGGGATGGGCGTCAAAGACTGAGACTTCGGCTCGGAGGATTGCATGTTAAATCCCAGTCCTAGGCACTCACTTTTCGTTTTTTAACCCTTAACTTAGCCACTTGAAATAATGCATACATTTAAATGTAACCCTGTCCCAAACCTCAGCCCTAAACTTAACCGCTTGTGGCGTATCAACATATTTTCCTCTAAGTCCCACTCACTGCATGTGGCGTATCAACATATTTTCCTCTAAGTCCCACTCACTGCATGTGGCGTATCAACATATTTTCCTCTAAGTCCCACTCACTGCATGTGGCGTATCAACATATTTTCCTCTAAGTCCCACTCACTGCATGTGGCGTATCAACATATTTTCCTCTAAGTCCCACTCACTGCATGTGGCGTATCAACATATTTTCCTCTAAGTCCCACTCACTGCATGTGGCGTATCAACATATTTTCCTCTAAGTCCCACTCACTGCATGTGGCGTATCAACATATTTTCCTCTAAGTCCCACTCACTGCATGTGGCGTATCAACATATTTATTTATTTATATATATATATATATATAAAACCCAGTGTAGGCCAAGTCCTTAACCAGAAATGTATATTCATTATAAAATGTACAAATGTTACTTTCACACCAAATGAATAGAACACACTGTACTATATTTTGCTTTCTCCATCCTACGGTATTGTTCAACTCGTAGTGTAACACAGAGATACAGCTAATTAAAAGTTTTGTGATAAAAGAATTAGCCTCAGCCGCAGACAATGCGGAGGGAAATTATTTCCTAATCATTCAAATGAAAAGATAAGAAAAGTCGTCACTGGCTTCTTCACAATTCCTTTTCCCGTCTTTGGAGAAATTATGTAACTGTTATTAATTTTCATTGTCAGTTATTTTCAGAGCTATGACTCAGCAGTTGGAGTATGGAGATGTATGCTTCACCCCAACTGTCCTCTGAAAGCCATACAAAGGAATATGTTTGCTTTGGACTAACTATGTTCTGCAAACCATTTAGAAGACTGAAGTACACGCCAATAAAGTAGGACAACTTTATAAACTATTTCAGTTTTTCCTGGAAATTACAGAAATGGATTTACCCCAACCACGGTAGACATCATTTCAGCATTTCATCGAAACTGAAAGCCAACAGCTGGACCAGAATCAACAAAACACTGTAGCTGTGTGATGACTCACTGAGAAGCTCAAACAGTGTGCCACTAAGCAGGCGCTAATGTGATCATCTGTCAGACAGAAATTGTAAACATGTGTCCCAAATGCAATCCTATTCCCCCTGTAGGGTACTACTTTTGGCCTGGGCCCATACAGCTATGGTCAACAGTAGTACACTATAATTTATAGGAAAGAGGGTGCCATTTGGGAGCCATTGCTAATAAGCAATGCTGGGGTACCCAACAAGCTTTTCCTGTTTCAAAACCATAAATAAAATGTGAGAAAAATCAAACACATACAGTATATTTGGGAGCGAGAATATTTTCTAAGTCTTAATTCTGCACCTATGACTCTGAAAACCTGATTAAATGCTGTACAAATGGGATTTTGAACAGAAACTTGTGTCAGCCCGATTCCAATCATTTCAAAAAATTCCAATCATTCCAATCAAAACTAAACTTGTACAATGAGCACTTTCAAATCAAAACCCTGTAAGCCTCCCATTTCCCATTCCACGTGACATTAACGATGCCTGCACATTTTCAAGCGGACACCCACACCTGCTAATTAACATTCCCAAGCTTTACACAAGATTGTATTTTTGTTCAGCAGAAGGGCTGAGCAGGAAAAAAGCTGTTGCTGAATCTATCCATCTCTAGGAAGCTGATGGTAGTCAAAACATTGCTTCGATGTGGGCCAGTGAATCACAGCTAGACAGATTGTACTGTACAGAAATATGCAGTCTGAAATGCTTGTACAGTCTGAAACTTGTGCTCTGAAATAACAGAACAGTCTGAAATGTGCAGTCTGAAATGCTTGTACAGTCTGAAACTTGTGCTCTGAAATAACAGAACAGTCTGAAATGTGCAGTCTGAAATGCTTGTACAGTCTGAAACTTGTGGTCTGAAATTCCTGTCCTGTACTGAAATGTGCAGTCTGAAATGCTTGTACAGTCTGAAACTTGTGCTCTGAAATAACAGAACAGTCTGAAATGTGCAGTCTGAAATGCTTGTACAGTCTGAAACTTGTGGTCTGAAATGCCCGTACTGTACTGAAATGTGCAGTCTGAAATGCCTGTATAGTCTGAAATGTGCACTCTGTAATGATTGTACAATAGGTGGGGGGGTCTAGCTAAGCTAGCACCAAAGCTAGCACAGTATCTTCCTCTTTTCCAGTAGGTGGGGGGTCTAGTTAAGCTAGCACAGTATCTCCCTATTTTCCAGTAGGTGGGGGGTCTAGCTAAGCTAGCACAGTATCTCCCTCTTTTCCAGTAGGAGGAGGGTCTAGTTAAGCTAGCACAGTATCTCCCACTTTTCCAGTAGGTGTGTTGGTGGTGGTGGGGGGGGGGTCTAGTTAAGCTAGCACAGTATCTTCCTCTTTTCCAGTGGGTGGTGGGGAGGGGGGGGGGGGGGGTCTAGCTAAGCTAGCACCAAAGCTAGCACAGTATCTTCCTCTTTTCCAGTAGGTGGGGTTCTAGCTAAGCTAGCACCAAAGCTAGCACAGTATCTTCCTCTATTCTAGTAGGTGGGGTTCTAGCTAAGCTAGCACCAAAGCTAGCACAGTATCTTCCTCTTTTCCAGTAGGTGGGGTTCTAGCTAAGCTAGCACCAAAGCTAGCACAGTATCTTCCTCTTTTCCAGTAGGTGTCTGAGGGGGGGGGGGTCTAGCTAAGCTAGCACCAAAGCTAGCACAGTATCTTCTTCTTTTCCAGTAGGTGGGGTTCTAGCTAAGCTAGCACCAAAGCTAGCACAGTATCTTCCTCTTTTCCAGTAGGTGGGGTTCTAGCTAAGCTAGCACCAAAGCTAGCACAGTATCTTCCTCTTTTCCAGTAGGTCAAATCAAATCAAATCTATTTATATAGCCCTTCGTACATCAGCTGATATCTCAAAGTGCTGTACAGAAACCCAGCCTAAAACCCCAAACAGCAAGCAATGCAGGTGTAGAAGCACGGTGGGGTTCTAGCTAAGCTAGCACAGTATCTTCCTCTTTTCCAGTAGGTGGGGTTCTAGGTAAGCTAGCACAGTATCTTCCTCTTTTCCAGTAGGTGGGGTTCTAGCTAAGCTAGCACAGTATCTTCCTCTTTCCAGTAGGTGGGGTTCTAGCTAAGCTAGCACCAAAGCTAGCACAGTATCTTCCTCTTTTCCAGTAGGTGGGGTTCTAGCTAAGCTAGCACAGTATCTTCCTCTTTTCCAGTAGGTGGGGTTCTAGCTAAGCTAGCACAGTATCTTCCTCTTTTCCAGTAGGTGGGGTTCTAGCTAAGCTAGCACCAAAGCTAGCACAGTATCTTCCTCTTTTCCTTTTCAACTGCAGATTCAGATAATCAACACTCAGAGTCAGTGTTCACCCTAGTAAAACAGAAGCTTCTAAAAAATAATGGTGTCCCTTAATGGAGGTGCTAACGCCAAAAAGGAGAAAGGTACAGGACACCATTATTTTTTGAAGTGCAGAGGAGTGTAAGAAAATGTATGAATACCTACATGGCTAGCTAACTATACTGTACAATTCATAATAGACTGGTACTATGTAGTAAAGTAGCTAGCTATACATAATGCCAGTCAGTAAATCAATAATTTAGCTAATAACAGTAGAACCTAATTCATGTCAATAATAAGCAAACCCCATCATTGTTAAGGAATGCCACCTTTGTATTTGGTCACATGATTATGGCAGGGGTCAAAGACAGGCAATAGAGGGAGTGAGAGAGACCGCACCGCCCACGTTGAGGCAGGGAGAGGACGAACAGGTCATCAGGTGAACATTTGAGGTATAAGACACTGTTAGTTCAACTCCTCATTTGATATTTGGCATTTTATTAGGATCCCCATTGGCTGTTGTAAAAGCAGCAGCTACTCTTCCTGGGGTCCACACAACACATGAAACATGACATTATACAGAACATTAATAGACAAGATCAGCTCCAGGAGAGAACTACTTCATTTAAAAACGGCACACAAAGCCTACATATCAATACATACACAGACTATCTGTAGGTCAAACAGGGGAGAGGCGTTGTGCCGTGAGGTGATGCTTTATCCGTTTTTTTAAACAAGGTTTGCTGTTCATTTCAGCAATATTAGATGGGAGTTCCATGTAACAATGGCTCTATATAATACTGTACGCTTTCTTGAATTTGAAATATTTTTGCTGTCTGTAGCCCAAGTGCTTAAACAAATGTTGTTGCCTGCATTCTGACTTCATTTGTATGTAATGACAGGGGTCGGAGACAGGCAGTAAAGGAAGGGAGAGCAAGTGTTATTGAATGTGTATGTTTTGTACTTGATGGTGAATTACAGGATTTGTTGCTATGTATTTATTAAGTCTATTTCCTGAGCATGAGGCCATGCTGATTGGTTTATTTTGAAGTCTATTTCTTGAGCATGAGGCCATACTGATTGGTTTATTTTGAAGTCTATTTCCTGAGCATGAGGCCATACTGATTGGTTTATTTTGAAGTCTATTTCCTGAGCATGAGGCCATACTGATTGGTTTATTTTGAAGTCTACCGCTTGAGAATTGAGTTACAGTTTGACTGAATTCACTGAATTATTTTATGAATTAATAGTCCAATGTAGTTATGTAACCAAGTAAGACGTTTCTGGACTGAGATAATTGGGTATAAGAAATGAGTTATTCAAGACCATGTACTAGCCAAGCGTGGTGAAAGGCACACAAATAGAATAACGGGCTTTGACATTTAAATGTAAAGGGATGTGGTGATGATGGTACTCTTAATGCTGACAACACTGTTTAAAGTAATAGAGAGAATATTGGTATTTTAGGGGAATATTGACCAAATTATCAGGACATTTTTGGATGTCTTGTCTCTTCAAAATTATTCACCTGAAACAAAACATTTCAAAGCTATTAAAAAATTATCAGACAGGTGGACACAAGAACCCCCAACATGCAACACAATTCTGAAATGTACAGTCTGAAATGTGCAGTCTGAAATGTGCAGTCTGAAATGTGCAGTCTGAAATGTGCAGTCTGAAATGTGCAGTCTGAAATGTACAGTCTGAAATGTGCAGTCTGAAATGTGCAGTCTGAAATGTGCAGTCTGAAATGTGCAGTCTGAAATGTGCAGTCTGAAATGTACAGTCTGAAATGTGCAGTCTGAAATGTGCAGTCTGAAATGTACAGTCTGAAATGTGCAGTCTGAAATGTACAGTCTGAAATGTGCAGTCTGAAATGTGCTGCCCTGTAGGATTTAAACCCGCTCTCTGTATCCAAAGTCATTATACCTTTTTAGTTACTGTAACATACACCCAGAATTAGCAGTTAATGTTTCTAAGCAATTTTCTCAAGCTGATCAAACAACCAGGATTTAATGGTTCATATCCTCAGCCAATGTTTACTGTTCCCTTGGCCTGGTTGTTGAATGAATTACTTTTTCCATTTGGTCTTTATATAAGGTGGAACGAAAGTACATAGGACAACTGGCACAAAGCACTTCGAAGACGCATACAGGGAATATGATATGGATTGGATTCAAATTGTGCTTGACTTGTGTAATAATATGCTGTTAATATTAAGTTTCATTTATAAACTGAATTTCTTTTCTTTTTTAATAGAGTTGATTAGTAAAATGTAACGTCAAACACCGACAGATGTAGGATCTTAATTTGAGCCAGCTTTTGCTACATCTGGAAAATAATCCTGCAACAGCAGGAAATGTGAATTATTATGTGGATTATAATTAAAGGAAATGTTTTGTAGGAGTTGATACATTTTTCGTTAGGGCAAATGAAGTCTGACATTTTAAAGTTGAAATGACAAACTTTAGGCTTTTTAAACCTTGAATACACTGCAAGTTTGCATTTCCTGCTGTGCAGCAGCAACAAAAGAGTGATCAAATTAAGATCCTGCATCTGTACATATTACCATAGGAACATCTGTGGTTTAATAACATCTTATTTTAATGTCATGTACCATCTGTAATATTGAAGTGATGTGTATTTTCAGGAGAAAATGTCTCCATATGTTATATGTTTGATCACCTCTGAGCCTAGGGAGTAATGGTGGAATACGAAAAAGCATTCCCTGGTTCAACTGGAGATTCCTTTTTGGTTAAAAAAAAACAGGTAATTGACTGATGTCTGTCTATGACTATGACACCAAGTACCAGCCATGGACATTTGTCTGACTGATGATTGGCCAACTTTCTTTTGACACCAAGCCTGAATGAATGAACCAAGATCCATACAACTGATGGTTCTCCCACTTCAAACAACCTCCAGAGGCTGTTCTAATATGGGCACCGTATAGGTGTGATGATGTCCTAAAATGGACACCATACACTTGTAAACACTCAATATGGCTGCAAAGCAGAACAACATCAAAAAGTGTGAACAAAGAATAGTGCATGGTATGTGATGAAGCTTGGTAGCAAAGGCTGCTGCTACAGGGCAAATAACATTCTCTGATGTTTCTCTACTTGCCAGCTCAATGCAATTCTCAACAAATAATAAAACAATTAAAAAAAAGGTTTCTGTTTTACATTCTTTTATGATCTGATTTGCGTAGAGGACCTTGTATATCATAAGGAAAAGGATAGATAGGAATAACATATCAGCTTTGTAAACACAGGCCCAGAATTCTTTTACAGTAGACTATAGATGTTGTAATCTGGAGATTACATGGAATACTGGTTGAAACAGTATACAGTAGACTATAGATGTTGTAATCTAGGGATTAAATGTAATACTGATTGGTTCCCTTGACTACTCGCCATACTCTAAAATCCAATGCAAATCTTCAAAGAAAGAAAAAGGAGAGGTTATATAACGAATCTCCATCAAATTGACTACTGGTGTTGACTATTGAAACTACTCACTCCGACTGCAGGGCATCATTAGATGTACTGTTATCTGCTCTGAGATTATAAGAACTACTCAGAGAATGTACAAGACCAGGGGCATTGGACTCAAGAGTCCAACCCTGCGTACACACACGCATACACACGCATACACGAACACACACACACTTTCTTATGCTTTTTGATGTGGTGGATGTATGGACCACGCCTATTTTTTTACCTTAGGGTAACTCATCCATGGTTTTCAGATTGACTTCATAGATCAGTAAGAGCTTTAGACCTGGGTTCAAATACCAATCTCTCAAAGGCATTTAGCCTGCCTGTGGTGCGAGATGGGCATGGTTTGTAGCGGTGAGACTATTCTATTGGTCCAATTGTGTCAGGCAAGGTCATTCAAGCCCAGCTAAAGGATTTGAAATAGTATTTCGAATAGTATTTGAACCCAGGTTTGAAGAGCTTTTTTTTCAGTTTGGTTCAAGTGAAGAAAATGAAACAGAAGTATGGCTTTTATACAAGCTTCCTGTGTGATTTCATTGAGGGATTTCATAGGGAAGTCAACCTACAAAATTAAGTTAGGCAATTCCAAATTAAACCACTTTCATAATTATCCTTAATGTTGGAGTGTGGAATTTATGTGACCAGTTAAAGTAGAAAATTGCATGAATGTTCCACTCTAAAGTAACAATAATTGGAAATGACAATCTTTTCAAAATGTTATATTTTCTTGTTCAGCCAAGCCTTTCAAAATGTATATCCATGTTTTGACCTAAGACTTCCAAACTCCCAGACTTCTGCTAATACACTTAGTTTCATTAAAAGCTTGTCTACTTCAGGTAACATCATAACAGCTCATCTGTTTTATTTCTCACTGACAGTATTTAGAAGTCCACTTTTCTGGATACCCAAGGGGTTCTACACACATCAACACATCAACAGTTGAGTTTATAGTTTATTTGACCATTCTGTGAGACATTAAAGTTGTGATTTTGCATGTGAATGTAACATCCATAATGTTGGAATCACCCTAATGCCTGCCTCAGGAAAACATGATAGCATTAGTAAAACATTATACAATCAAATGCAAACAACTACTGTTTGTCTAAGCCAAGCTTGTCATTTAGAATAAGCACAGGCGATGCTAGGGCTCAAGACTAAATCCCAACAGATAAATGTATCATTGCTGCTACCAAATGTCCTAAAATCTGTAGGTACAGTTGTCCCTTTGACAGCAGAGCTGAGTCTCGAGGTGATTCAAACCCTGTCCACGATTCAGCTGAACAAAGAGTAAACTGTGTCTGAAGCAGGGCCCTCTGTAACACACACACACACACACACACACACACACACACACACACACACACACACACACACACAGGAACCATTTGCAATGCTGGCTGTTCACTACAGTATGTAACCTGTATTGACTCGGTACCAGTACCCCCTGTTATTAATATTTTATTGTGTGCATTTTTTACTTTAGTTTATTTGGTAAATATTTTCTAAACTCTTTCTTGAAATGCATTGTTGGTTAAGGGCTTGTAGGTAAGCATTTACGTTAAGGTTGTATTCAGTGCATGTGATAAATAAAGTTTGATTTGATTTGAAATGTTTAATTTAGTTCAGTCCCAAAATTTAAGCAAGACATTTTTTTTAAAAGAGCCAAAATCTAAATAATCCAGTCCAAATCTGATCCATCCAAATCTGATCAATCCAAATCTGATCAGTCCAAATCTGATCCATCCAAATCTGATCCATCCAAATCTGATCAGTCCAAATAAGGATAGATTTGACCAGTTCAATAGTTCGTCTAGGTAATAATCCAAAGGAAGGTAGTCTACAGAGGAAAACCCAAAACATTAGTCAATAGTCCACAGAAAGAAAACTTCTATTGATGATCAATACCATGTCCCTTAAACAAGTCTTCTCTTGGTGATCAATACAATATCCCTTTAACAAGACTTTGAAACAATTCTCACTTGTATGGAGTGAGAAAACTACATTATATGCTTTTAAACTATAATGGAAACTATAAACAGTTCCCTAATTACCAAACATTTCTGAATTTCACATTGAGAATGACAGAGGCCTCTAGTGGGCAAAAGGTCATTTTAGCATGGTCAGCATCGTTGAGGGCTTCCACCAAGCTTCCACCATTTTAAAGTAGTCAAAGTAATCAACTGGCTAAGGAGTGATGGGGGCGAAGCCTACAGCCTATACACATCTCTAGGAACCATATACCTTTGTGGATTACAACTGTCCAGCAGTGGTACAGTAACTTACTGTAAATAAAGAACCTGTGTCAGAGAGACTGTGAGAAAGAAAACCATACACTACCAGATCTTTCTAGGTGTGAGGATTGATGGGCCAGGCAGCGAACAAAGGTGGTTCTGACAAGTAATGGGAAGAGTGTGTAGGACTGTGTGAGACTGTGGCCGGCCAAATAGATCTGTAAAGTTGATGGAGTACCCAACACTAACTCTCCGACGGATATCAACCTTCACAAGGCATTGTCCTGTTTCCCAGAGTGTTCCATTTTTCAAAGGTAACACCCTTTTCGCTTACCTACATTGTGCCGCAAATGGCATCCTACTCCCTATATAGTAGTGCATAGTAGTGCTTTTCTTTTGACCAGGGCCCATATGACTCTGATCAAACGTAGTGCACTATAAAAAAATAATAGGGTGCTATTTGGGATGCAAGCCTACCTACCTGGACCTGTCCACTTTAACCCTGCTGAGGTAGTAGCTAGTTCATTGCTTGCAGCTGTGACTCTCCTTGGAAACAGTAGCATTGGGAACTGGCCTGCAGATCTGGGTTCAAACACTATTTGCAATCTTTCAAACACTTTGAGTGTTTGCTTTAGTCTGCCTGGAGTATTAGATGGGCTGACTGCCTGTTTTGGGACAATTCTATTGCTCCATTAAACCAGCCAAGTTCAATCAAGCACTAAAAGATAGATATGGGATGCAGGCATGGTAAGTGAATTCTTCATCATTTAGTGATTGTGATTATCTGAAGATCTCGTACAACGCTGTGTACTACTCCCTGTAGAAGGCCCCGGTGCACAACTGAGCAAGAGGACAAGTACATTAGAGTGTCTAGTTTGAGAAACAGACACCCCACAAGTCCATAACTGGCAGCTTCATAAAATAGTACCTGCAAAACACCAGTCTCAACATCAACAGTGAAGAGGCGACTCCAGGATGCTGGCCTTCTAGGCAGTACAGAGTGTTGTACAAGATTTTCAGTTACTTGGCAATTTCTCACATGGAAAAGCCTTCATTTCCCAGAACAAGAATAGACTGATTAGTTTCAGAAGAAACTTCTTTGTTTCTGGCCATTTTGAGCCTGTAATCGAACCCACAAATGCAGATGCTCAAGATACTCAACGAGTCTAAAGAGGGCCAGTTTTATTGCTTCTTAATCAGAACAACAGTTTTCAGCTGTGCTAACATAATTTCAAAAGGGTTTTCTGATGATCACTTAGTCTTTTAAAATGATAAACTTGGATTAGCTAACACAACGTCCCATTGAAACACAGGAGTGATGGTGATGATAACTGGCCTCTGTAATAGATATTCCATAAAAAAATACAATAGTCATTAATAGATACAATAGTCATTTACAACAATAACAATGTCTACACTGTATTTCTGATCAATTTCATGTTACTTTAATGGACCAAAAAATTGCTTTTCTTTCAAAAACACAGACATGTCTAAGTGACCCCGAACTTTTGAACTGTGGTATAAATACAGTTGAAGTCAGAAATGTACATACACCTTAGCCAAATACATTTAAACTCAGTTTTTCACAATTCATGACATTTACTCCTAGTAAAACTCCCTGTCTTAGGTCAGTTAGGATCCAAATTTATTTTAAGAATGTGAAATGTCAAATAATAGTAGAGAGAATGATTTATTTCAGCTTTTATTTCTTTCATCATATTCCTAGTGGGTCAGAAGTTTACATACACTCAATTAGTATTTGGCAGCATTGCCTTTAAATTTTTTTACTTGGGTCAAATGTTTTGGGTAGGCTTCCACAAGCTTCCCACAATAAGTTGGATGAATTTTGGCCCATTCCTCCTGACAGAGCTGTTGTAGGCCTCCTTGCTCGCACACACTTTTTCAGTTCTGCCCACAAACTTTCTATAGGATTGAGTTCAGGGCTTTGTGATGGCCACTTTGGAAGTATGCTTGGGTCAGTGTCCATTTAGAAGACCCATTTCGACCAAGCTTTAACTTTCTGACTGATGTCTTGAGATGTTGCTTCAATATATCCACATAATGTTCCGTCCTCATAATGCCTTCTATTTTGTGAAGTTCACCAGTCCCTCCTGCAGCAAAGCACCCCCACAACATGATGCTGCAACCCCCGTGCTTTACGGATGGAATGGTGTTCTTTGACTTGCAAGCCTCCCCCTTTTTCCTCCAAACATAACGATGGTCATTTTGGCCAAATAGTTCTATTTTTGTTTCATTAGACTACGATCTTTGTCCCCACGTGCAGTTGCAAACCGTAGTCTGGCTTTTTTATGGCGGTTTTGGAGCAGTGGCTTCTTCCTTGCTGAGTGGCCTTTCAGGTTATGTTGACATAGGACTCGTTTTACTGTGGATATAGATACGTTTGTACCTGTTCCTCCAGCATCTTCACAAGGTCAAATCAAATCAAATCAAATTTATTTATATAGCCCTTCGTACATCAGCTGATATCTCAAAGTGCTGTACAGAAACCCAGCCTAAAACCCCAAACAGCAAGCAATGCAGGTGTAGAAGCACGGTGGCTAGGAAAAACTCCCTAGAAAGGCCAATACCTAGGAAGAAACCTAGAGAGGAACCAGGCTATGTGGGGTGGCCAGTCCTCTTCTGGCTGTGCCGGGTGGAGATTATAACAGAACATGGCCAAGATGTTCAAATGTTCATAAATGACCAGCATGGTCGAATAATAATAAGGCAGAACAGTTGAAACTAGAGCAGCAGCACAGTCAGGTGGAAGTTGAAACTGGAGCAGCAGCATGGCCAGGTGGACTGGGGACAGCAAGGAGTCATCATGTCAGGTAGTCCTGGGGCATGGTCCTAGGGCTCAGGTCCTCCGAGAGAGAGAAAGAAAGAGAGAAGGAGAGAATTAGAGAACGCACACTTAGATTCACACAGGACACCGAATAGGACAGGAGAAGTACTCCAGATATAACAAACTGACCCCAGCCCCCCGACACATAAACTACTGCAGCATAAATACTGGAGGCTGAGACAGGAGGGGTCAGGAGACACTGTGGCCCCATCCGAGGACACCTTTGCTGTCCTTTGCTGTTGTTCTGGGATTGATTTGCACTTTTCACACCAAAGTATGTTCATCTCTGGGACACAGAAACCGTCTCCTTCCTGAGCGGTATGACGGCTGCGTGGTACCATGGCGTTTATACTTGTGTACAATTGTGTACAATTGTTTGTACAGATGAACGTGGTACCTTCAGGCATTTGGAAATTGCTCCCAAGGATGAACCAGACTTGTGGAGGCCTACCATTTTTTTCTGAGGTCTTGGCTGATTACTTTTGAGTTTAACATGATGTCAAGCAAAGAGGCGGAAGGTAGTCCTAGAAATACATCCACAGGTACACCTCCAATTGACTCAAATGATGTCAATTAGCCTATCAGAAGCTTCTAAAGCCATGACATAATTTTCTGGAATTTTCCAAGCTGTTTAAGGCAGAGTCAACTTAGTGTATGTTAACTTCTGACCCACTGGAATTGTGATACAGTGAATTATAAGTGAAAGAATCCGTCTCTAAACAATTTTTGGAAGAATTACTTGTGTCATGCACAAAGTAGATGTCCTAACCGACTTGCCAAAGCTATAGTTTGTTAACAAGAAATTTGTGGAGTGGTTGAAAAACAAGTTTTAATGACTCCAACCTAAGTGTATGTAAACTCCCGACTTCAACTGTGTATGAGTATTCCTCTGTTTGTTTGTTGGTTCTAATACTGTAACGGATTTCCTCCTCTTCGTCTGAGGAGGAGGAAGGATCGGACCAAAGTGCAGCAAGTGTTCATGATGATTTTAATTAAAGAAAGCACTGAACACTGAGTCAAAACAATAATGTGAATATACAAAACCGAAACAGTACCGTGTGGCCCAAACACTCACACGGAAACAAACACCCACAAACCAACAGTGAAACCCAGGCTACCTAAGTATGATTCTCAATCAGGGACAACAATTGACAGCTGCCTCTGATTGAGAACCATACTAGGCCCGAACAAAAAAAACAAACATAGAAAAACAAACATAGACTGCCCACCCCAACTCACGCCCTGACCATACTAACACAAAGAATAAAATAACAGAACTATGGTCAGAACGTGACATATACATGTATTGTCATCTCTCAGTATTCCTCTGTTTGTTTCCATGTATTGTCATCTCTCAGCATTCTGCTCCTCTGACTCAACATTAAGTCAATCTGCGGTACGTTATGGAATATTTATCCAGATTTGTACACATCTTTACATTAGAGAACAGAGAGAATATTGAGTCTAAATGGATGTCCTGTTTTGTATTCTGGAAACATCATTCTGAAATGAGGGGCATGTGTTTTGATTTATTAATGTGTTTTGGATGGAAAATTGTTTTCTCCTGTGACCTTGAGATTATGGTTGGTGATTCAGATTCCAGAGCATCCTCTACTCTATAATAAAGATGAATCCTTGGGAGATATACACTTACCATGGTGAATTAAGCGCAGAAGTACATAGTAAACCCTTGACAGGACGTAAATGGATCGTAATCGATCCCAATGCTTTTATTTATGTCAAATAGTGGACACACACGTGTACAGAAAACATACATTCAAAGTCAGTGGTGGTGCCCTTGAGCAGCTTGCTAGGGTTTTAGACTGGAAGAAAGAGAACATGTTGAGAGAGGAAAGAACACAGCGATTTCAATCATTTCTGTTTAGAAAATCAGCAGCAAAAGTCAAAATGTTGACTATTTACTGTAAATCAATAAATGGAACGAAACAATGTCATTACTTTTTTTGGGCGCAAGTGCTACCTGTTTACCGTGGTTTAGGGATTGGGACTGTACATACAATCTCAATAAGGTATTTCTCTTATTTACCATCTCTCTCTCTCTACCTTTGTCTCTCTTCCTCTCTCTCTCTCTCCTCTCTCTCTCCACCTCTCTTAATCTCTCTCTCTCTATCTCTCTCTCTCTCTCTAAATCAAATCAAATACAATGTTAAGTTGAAGTGGCTAGAGATTTGAGTCAGTATGTTGGCAGCAGCCACTCAATGTTAGTGATGGCTGTTTAACAGTCTGATGGCCTTGAGATAGAAGATGTTTTTCAGTCTCTCGGTCCCAGCTTTGATGCACCGGTACTGACCTCGCCTTCTGGATCAAAGCGGGGTGAACAGGCAGTGGCTCGGGTGGTTGTTGTCTTTGATGATCTTTTTGGCCTTCCTGTGACATTGGGTGGTGTAGGTGTCCTGGAGGGCAGGTAGTTTGCCCCAGGTGATGCGTTGTGCAGACCTCACTACCCTCTAGAGAGCCCTGCGGTTGTGGGCAGAGCAGTTGCCGTACCAGGCGGTGATACAGCCTGACAGGATGCTTTCGATTGTGCATCTAAAAGTTTGTGAGTGTTTTTGGTGACAAGCAGAATTTCACCAGCCTCCTGAGATTGAAGAGGCGCTGCTGATGATTGAGTTGGAGGTGTGCATGGCCACGCAGTCATGGGTGAACAGGGAGTACAGGAGAGGGCTGAGAACGCACCCTTGTGGGGCCCCAGTATTGAGGATCAGCGGAGTGCAGATGTTGTTTCCTACACTCACCACCTGGGGGCGGCCCGTCAGGAAGTCCAGGACCCAGTTGCACAGGGCGGGGTCGAGACCCAGGGTCTCGAGCTTAATTACGAGTTTGGAGGGTACTATGGTGTTAAATGCTGAGCTGTAGTCGATGAACAGCATTCTTACTTAGGTATTCCTCTTGTCCAGATGGGATAGGGCAGTGTGATTGCGATTGCGTCATCTTTGGACCTATTGGGGTGGTAAGCAAGTTAGAGTGGGTCTAGGGTGTCAGCTAGGGTGGAGGTGATATGATCCTTGACTAGTCTCTCGAAGCACTTCATGATGACAGAAGTGAGTGCTACGGGGTGATAGTCATTTAGCTCAGTTACCTTAGATTTCTTTGGAACAGGAACAATGGTGGCCCTCTTGAAGCATGTGGGAACAGCAGACTGGGATAGAGATTGATTGAATATGTCCGTTAACACACCAGCCAGCTGGTCTGCGCATGCCGTCTAGGCCGGCAGTCTTGCGAGGGTTAACAGGTTTAAATGTTTTACTCACGTCGGCTGCAGTACCTTTCACTCTCTCCATCTCTCTCTTTCTGTCTCCTTTCTCCTATAGTGCTCTACTTTTTACCAGGGCTCATAGCCACCCATAGGGCTCTGGTCAAAAGTAGTGCCCTAAATGGGGAATAGGGTGCTATTTGGCACACACGAACACACACAGGAAGGCGGCCTTCGCCTAAGGAGCAATTACACGGATCAAGCTGCCCGTTCGGTTGAGGTTGGCTGAAGACAGCGGCCCGCTCTGCTGGTTCTCATCTCTCTTTGTCTGAGGGCTGAGGGTTGAGCTGTCCCCTGTGATAACATCTTCTGGGCCGCGTACCAAATGGCACCCTTTTCTTTTTATAGTGCACTACATTTGACCAAAGTCCATAAGTCCCTGGTCAAAAGTAATGCACTATATAGGGAATAGGGTGCCATTTGGGCCAAAGACAATCTCCTGGGTCTCCTGGTCTGCCCCGTAGTCTGTCAATCTGGATGGAGAGAAGGAGCCGGAGTCTGTCAGTCTGGATGGAGAGAAGGAGGGAAATGGGGAGGAGCGGGGAGGAGACTCTAGACTCCACTGATCACGTCTAGACTGACAGAGAGACAGAGAGGTGCTTCAGTTCCAACTGCATGAGTGGTTGAATGGACAATGAGGCCAACTGGGCTGGCTTTGATGATCACACAGAACTTTGCTTTAAATACATCAGACAGTACAGCACCTCCCCAAGAATGTCCATACCATTCCATACCATTTCATACTGTTTCATACCATTCCATACCATTTCATACCATTTCATACCATTCCATACCTTTCCATAACGTTTCATACTGTTCCATACCATTCCATACCATTTCATAGGGGCAGCAGTTAGCATAGTGGTTAGAGCGTTGGGCCAGTAACCGAAAGATTGCTAGATTGTATCCTGACAAGGGAAAAATCTGTCATTCTTCCCCCGAAGAAGGCAGTTAACCCACTGTTCCTAGGCTGTCATTGTAAATAAGAATTTGTTCTTAACTGACTTGCTTAGTAAAATACCATTTCATAGGATTCACATGTAATGACAGGGAAATCATATCTTGTCATGTCATTGTGTACACATAAATGGCCCCCTGATGAAGGTTTCCAGACTGAGAGGTGAAGCTATTCATAACGTATAGGGTCCACATAGGATTTATGTTCAATATGTACGTATCTAATCAAACTTAGACATCCATTCAAATGACCTCCTTTAGGTTCAACTCCTTCCCTCTTAATGAGACAGTATTATACACATGTCAGGCCATTATAGAAGAGGTTAGCTGACACATGCCTTCCATATACTGCAGGATTCATATCAGACTAGTGTCGTGTCTTTGGCTATGCCGGATTAAGTGATATGACATGCTATTCTATAAAATAATTTCTCCGTAATTAATATCACCTGATTGAGCTAATCATGTAAATGTAATTAACTAGAGAGTCGGGCACCACGAAATTATATTTATAGAGCTGTTATCTTCCGAATATACTCTTAAAGACCTAGTAATATTTTACATCCATAGCAATCAATATCAATCGTCATCTTACTTCAGTCTCATCTGAAAGTTGTAAATTCTTGGTTATCTGCACGAACCCTGGCTAACAATTTGAATCAGCAATACAAAATTGGGTTTAATTATTTATTTACTAAATACCTAACTAATCACACAGAATTACACATACACATAATTAATCATACATTGATTACAAATTACGTCATAAAGGAAAACGTCCCTTGGGGGGGAAGCAAATATGACAGCTTGTTACACAAAGGAAAAGGAGCTGGGTTGAGTGAAAGAGCGGGAAGACTGGGGGACACAGGGAGAAGCTGTGCTATCGTAAATACAGTAGCTGATGCATTCTAAATTACCGCCCATTTGGAAAAGGAAAATGCAATAAATATTTACTCTGAGCTGCGCTTCGGTAGGTTGGTGGTAGATGGAAGGCCGTGTTGCCAAACCGAGTCCTTTGAAGAAAGTCTCTGGTTGTCAATTGGATACGTTGTAGTAACGTTGTTGGGTGATAGACTGGATACTCTGTCTGTTCCTTCCTAACCCTCGTTGCATCTGCTGTTGATAACTCAACGGCTAGGAGTTATCACTTCTGTAGTGAATAAGAGTTCAAAGTTCATACCATTCGCAACCAAACGCTCACGCTGATGTTGGCTTCGTTCTGTAGTTATTATCTGAACCATTCTGACATAGGACCGTCGCCCTCACATCTTTGGAACAGGAGGTTATATTGTCGTCAAAGGCTATATAGGAAGGGAGAGGAGGGCGTGTTTGAAAAGTTTTATAGCCCATGTCCCTTCACAGGGGTGGGTCACTGATTGAGTAGAGCCCTGCCTTATGAAAACCCAAATCACACATTTTAGAAGCTAAAATCACATTTCATCCCATCACAAATCATTTCATATTCAAACATTTAAATTGAACAACAATTCAATGTGAATCCGATAACTCTGATGTGTAGACTTTCCACTGTAGAGTTTATGTCATCTTATCATTGATGAGAATATCTCAGATGACAACTGAACTGACATCATATTCATTAAGTACCACCGCATATGTTCAATTGGTCGGATTACCAGAATATAGTTCATTTCCCCCCACCTACTGATGTTCCCAGAATCTCTATATTAACCAAAGGTTTTACAAATGTAACCTCAGTAGGGTAGAGAGAGGAAAAGGGGGGGAAGAGGTATTTATGACTGTCATAAACCTATCCCCCAGGCCAACGTCATGACACTAGTGTCTGTTCAGTATATATAGCTAGTTACACATGGAGCCCATAATCAACGCCCTCCATTCACGTTAAAGTCATCCCCTGTCAGTTCAACGAGACAGCATTACAACCAGATCACAATAATATATGACAGTCATTTAGCAGACGTTTTATTCAAGGCCACTTAAAGAACCGTCAGCATTGACAATGACACATTCAGTATGTGAACCACGTCATAACATTTTACATGTGTTTAATATCACATGCTATTCTTTATGCTGTGTAAATGATATACAGTGCATTCGGGAAGTATTCAGACCCCTTGACTTTTCCCACTTTTTGTTATGTTACAGACTTATTCTAAAGTGGAATAAATGGTTGTTTTCCTCATCAATCAACTCACAATACCCCAAAATGACAAAGCAAAAACAGATTTTTTTAAAATGTTTGCAAATGTTTTACAAATAAAACAGAAATACCTTATTTACGTAAGTATTCAGACTCTTTGCTATGAGACTCCAAATTGAGCTTGGGTGCATCCTGTTTCCATTGATCATCTTTGAGATGCTTCTACAACTTGATTGGAGTCCACCTTTAGTAAATTCAATTGATTGGACATGATTTGGAAAGGCACACACCTGTCTATATAAGTTGACAGTGCATGTCAGAGCAAAAACCAGGCCATAAGGTTGAAGGAATTACCCATAGAGCTCCAAGACAGGATCATGTCGAGGCACAGATCTGGGGAAGGGTACCAAAACATTTCTGCAGCATTGAAGGTCCCCAAGAACACAGTGGCCTCCATCATTCTTAAATGGAAGAGGTTTGGAACCACCAAGACTCTTCCCAGACCTGGCCACCCAGCCAAACTGAGCAATCGGGGGAGAAGGGCTTTGGTCAGGGAGGTGACCAAGAACCCGATGGTCACTCTGACAGAGCTCCAGATTTTCTCTATGGAGATGGGAAAACCTTCAAGAAGGACAATCATCTCTGCAACTACCAACAATCAGGCCTTTATGTTAGAGTGGCCAAACGGAAGCCACTCCTCAGTAAAAGGCACATGACAGCCCGCTTGTAGTTTGCCAAAAGGCACGTAAAAGCACTCTCAGACCATGACAAACAAGATTATCTGGTCTGATGAAACCAAGATTGAACTCTTTGGCCTGAATGCCAAGCGTCTCGTCTGGAGGAAACCTGGCACCATCCCTACGGTGAAGCATGGTGGTGGCAGCATCATGCTGTGGGGATGTTTTTCAGTGGCAGGGACTGGGAGACTAGTCAGGATCAAGGGAATTAAATATGAACGGAGCAAAGTACAGAGAGATCCTTGATGAAAACCTGGAGAGACCTGAAAATAGCTGTACAGCAATGCTCCCCATCCAACCTGACTGAGCTTGAGAGGATCTGCAGAGATGATTGGGAGAAACTCCCCAAATATAGGTGTGCCACGCTTATAGCGTCATACCCAAGAAGACTCGATGCTGGCTTCGGGACAAGTCTCTGAATGTCCTTGAGTGGCCCACTGAACATCAACCTCTACACTCCACACTGTGTAAATTATATACATCAACCTCCACACTCTACACTGTGTAAATGATATGCATCATCCTCCACACTCCACACTGTGTAAAATTATATACATCCACCTGTCACGCCCGGACCTTAGAGAGACTTTTTATTTCTCTGTTTGGTTAGGTCGGGGTGTGATTTTGGTGGGCATTCTAGTTTTTCTATTTCTTTGTTGGCCGGGTATGGTTCCCAATCAGAGGCAGCTGTCTATCGTTGTCTCTGATTAGGAATCGTACTTAGGCATCCTTTTTCCTCCTTTAGTTTGTGGGATCTTGTTTGTGTGTAGTTGCTTTCTGCACTGCATGTAGCTTTACGGTAGTTTTTTTTGTGTCATTTAAATAAAAGAAAGATGTACGCCTACGACGCTGCACCTTGGTCTACTCATTCCAACAACGATCGTAACACAACCTCCACACTTTACACTGTAAATGGTATGCATCAACCTCCACACTCTACACTGGGTAAATGATATACATCAACCTCCACACTCTACACGGGGTAAATGATATGCAACCTCCACACTGCGAAAATGTTATGCATCGACCTCCACACTGTGTAAATGGTATACATCAACCTCCGCACTGTGTAAATGATACGCATCACACTCCACACTGTGTAAATTATATACATCAACCTCCACACTGTGTAAATGATACGCAACGCACTCCACACTGTGTAAATGATATACATCAACTGTCATGACAACATATTATCCATGGTGTTTTCCTGTATGTTATATTCTCAATGGATCAGAGCCTTGTAATCACCTGAACCTACTGTTTATGATGACAACTATTCTTGTGTGCTGCTTACACGTCCTGGGGTTAGATCTCCTGTTCTATTCCGATGCATGCTTTTACACCACGTAGGCCAAGTGTGTGTGTGTGTGTGTCAGCCTGATACCCTGCGTCATCACTGCTCTGTCAGGCTGGGCCAGTGATTGGCTCCCCAGCATGTCTCTTCTTAGATCAATTCCAGTACAAACTTGTTATTTTCACTCCGATGGGGATGTCAAAGTACAGTCAGTCTCATGGCAGACAAAGGCATGTTATGCTGATGTGTATTAGTGTTAAACCATCTATAGGTCTAGTAGGATACTTTGTCATCTGGAGAAGAAAGGAATCACAATCTGGGTCATCTACTTATTGGTGTTTGGTATTTAAGGTTGAAAAATAAGAGGTTTTTAAGAGGTTTTTTTAAGAGGTTTTAATCCCATGACGTAGAGTAAGATATTGTTGTTAGAATAGATAATATAATAATTCATATAATTCATCAGTAGTCCAACATGGTAGTCCAACATCTATTGCTATCAGGTTGTAAATTACAGCTGGCCTGGTACATTGTTCGCTGCCTCCAGCCATTCGAGATGCACCTTTTCAGTTTCAATGACTCAATATTTGGGATAGAAATAGACAAATGTAACAAAGGCTGGGAATGTACAATCAAACTAGAAAGGGCTATCATCACAAGTCAGTCATAATGTGGCTAATGGGCTAGCTTATCTATTTATGTAGATGTTTATTTAGCAAGCTACAAACACGGAGCCAAACGTTAGCTAGCTAGCTAGCTGCTGGGAGGATGCCATGTCAATGGACGAGTGGGTGAGTGGACAACCTTTTCCTGCCTTATTGTTTTCCGGTGGCTACAACTAGAGATGCAGGTTTCATTTGGTCATTTGAATCTCTTTGCTAACTAGGGAGCTATGCTGAACTTGAACAGTTAGCAAATGGGCGGGCGGGCAGGTTCCCACTCAGTTGTCAAAACGTGGGTTGGGACAAGCATGCTTTGGCAGGCAAGCTGCAGAAGAACTAGCAGGCTACTATTCTCCATCTTTATCAGTGCAATTTTGAAGGCCAACTATCTGGAAAGTTTGAGAGAGTTTATCTAATGTTCCCTCATTAGATTTGAGCTCATCTAGCTCCTGCTAACATTAGTTGTTGATGTTGTTGTTGATGTGCATAGCCAACAAAGAGATATACATGTTCATGGTTGTTTGATCAATAGGACTGTAAACCTTCCAAATGCAAGAGGACTCCCGTGGTATTTGTATATTTACAGAAATATAATTTTGCCTTACTCTATCTCATTCCCAAACATTCTATGAAAGTATGAAAATGACTATAAGTGCTCGCTTGTCAGACAATGTCAAAGAAGGTGTATGTGAACAGATTTCAATAAGATCTCATGTTGCTAAAACCCTGTCAGTTCTACTTCAACGGTACAACGTGGACATTTTCATCTCAATATCAAATCCTTCCTTAGTAACAATGAAGTACCTTACTGTGATTGTTTTCAATTAAAATGGTACAAAACATACAAATAGCTTTTTAGCAAAGAATTTTGTTATGACTGTCTGGGAGTGATCAGAGTGGGATGGGGAGAACTAGATGTTATTGGCAGAGAGGTTTGGAACTCTCTTTCTTATTGGTCTATTAACTAATGTACTGCGTGGTGATGTCACCAGGCAGGCCAAAACTCCATCCCACAGCTCGTACACAACAGCTCGTACACAAAAAGGATTATCATTATTTTCACAATTCCACAGTATTATTCCACCCTCATTGTGTTTAAATATGTATAAAATACAAGAAAATAACTGCACTGAACCTTTAACTTTTACAAACTTAATGGTGTATTTAAGTCATTTACCTTATTCAGCGTCCTCAAATACCCCCTTTCCAATGATACAGACACCCCCAAAACCAAAGGAGTTGCACCCACTAAACCTGATACAGTGAACCACGATGAGTTTAGTTTCTACAGTTATTGGTCACATAGCAACAGACAACAACTTGGGGATATTTAAAGTTTTGGCCAACCAATAGACAGAGGCTGTATAATCATGGTACATATGTGTGGTATTTATACAATATTTTGATTTTAATGATGCATTGTCACATACTAATTACAGTACCGTACCAATTACACCTTGCTGAAAGCTTTCCCCTGTCGTCTTTTCCCTGACTGACCTGCCTCTCTTTGTCACAGAATGTCTAAGCTAAGTGACTCCAGAAAGGTAGGTGACTCAAGAAAAACACTGGGGGTCCATCGTTTGAAAGAAAAGAGAATGCCTGCCTTGCTTGTATCACTTATTTGATTAAATCTTACTTACCAGCCTCTTGGACCTTCATCAGAGCGTTTGTGGAGGTTTGTATTTACAGCCTTGGGGTCCATTGATGGAATGGCTTTCAGAGATTGGTGACCACAGGTTGGTTGATGTTGTTCACACTGCCTTTTAGCATATGCTTTTATCCTAAGCAACTCACAGCGCTGTGAGTGAATACATTGTATTATGTGACCCCAGCGGGATTCGAACGCAATACCCTACCGTTGCTAGTGCTAAGCCCTTATCAACTGTGCAACACAGGACCCGCCTAATGATGAGAAACCCCTGATAGGAGTGCTACATTAAGACCCATTGACTGTATGTGTTGCTTTAGACTCCTGCTAACACCACACAGATACACAGATACACACACACACACACACACTAACAAGCTCTCACACTCAAGTCAGAATTAAACGTTCATCCATTTTTCTCAAACTTCAAATTTCAAAAGTTTTTGGTTACTTCTCTGTCATTAGGTTAAGTTTAGTCATTAACTTCTAATTCTTAAGGTTAGGCATTATCTCCTACTTCTTTAAGGTTAGGAATTATCTCTTCATTCTTAAGGTTTGGCATTATCTCTTAATTCTTCAGGTTAGGCATTAACTCTGAATGTTTAAGGTAAGGGTTAAGGTTTTGGGATAAGCTTAAAACAAAAAATATCAAAAACAACTTTTCATCGCTGGATTCAAACATTCAACCTTTGAAACCAGAGGCAGATTACGCCCATCTGACATCCCCATCCACAACGCCTACACGAAGGTAACAGCACTCACAGTTGCCCCTAGTGGCCGGTTTCCACATCCTCTCCCGACGGCCTCACTGTTGCCCCTAGTGACCGCTTTCCACATCATCTCCTGACGTCCTCACTGTTGCCCCTAGTGACCGCTTTCCACATCATCTCCTGACGGCCTCACTGTTGCCCCTAGTGGCCGGTTTCCACATCATCTCCTGACTCTCTCAGACAAGGATTGACGCCGAATATGGATTTGTATCAGGGATGACCTGCCTACACACACACACACACACTGGGGCACCCTATCACTGGCCCAGCCTAACGCAGCACTGATGACAAAGTGTATCAGGCTGACACACACACAAACCTTTATTTAACGAGGCAAGTCAGTTAAGAACACATTCTTGTTTACAGTGACGTTCTACCTAAAGGCCTCCTGCGGGGATGTGGGATTAAAAATAAAAATATAGGACAAAACATGCATCACAACAAGAGGCAACACACTGCATAAAGAGAGACAACACACTGCATAAAGAGAGACAACACACTGCATAAAGAGAGACAACACACTGCATAAAGAGAGACAACACACTGCATAAAGAGAGACAACACACTGCATAAAGAGAGACAACACACTGCATAAAGAGAGACAACACACTGCATAAAGAGAGACAACACACTGCATAAAGAGAGACAACACACTGCATAAAGAGAGACAACACACTGCATAAAGAGAGGCAACACACTGCATAAAGAGAGACAACACACTGCATAAAGAGAGACAACACACTGCATACAGAGAGACAACACACTGCATAAAGAGAGACAACACACTGCATAAAGAGAGACAACACACTGCATACAGAGAGACAACACACTGCATAAAGAGAGACAACACACTGCATACAGAGAGACAACACACTGCATAAAGAGAGACAACACACTGCATAAAGAGAGACAACACACTGCATAAAGAGAGACAACACACTGCATACAGAGAGACAACACACTGCATAAAGAGAGACAACACACTGCATAAAGAGAGACAACACACTGCATAAAGAGAGACAACACACTGCATACAGAGAGACAACACACTGCATACAGAGAGACAACACACTGCATAAAGAGAGACAACACACTGCATAAAGAGAGACAACACACTGCATAAAGAGAGACAACACACTGCATAAAGAGAGACAACACACTGCATAAAGAGAGACAACACACTGAATAAAGAGAGACAACACACTGCATAAAGAGAGACAACACACTGCATAAAGAGAGACAACACAATGCATAAAGAGAGACCTATGACAACAACTTAGCATGGCAGCAACACATGGCAACACAGCATGGTAGCAACACAACATGACAACAACATGGTAGCAACCTAACATGGCAGCAGCACAACATGTTAGCAGCACTAAACATGCTACAAACATTATTGGGCACAGACAACAGCATAAAGGGTAAGAAGGTAGAGACAACAATACATCACGCAAAGCAGCCACAACTGTCAGTAAACGTGTCCATGATTGAGTCTTTGAATGAAAAGATGGAGATAAATGAACGCATGTACGCACGCATGCAAGCTTTTTCAGCACGGAGGCGAGGTGTGTGTGTTATATATTCTCACTGGATCAGAGCCTTGTAATCACCTGAACCTACTGTTTATGAAGACAACTCTTCTTGTGTGCTGCCTACACGTCCTGGGGTTAGATCTCCTGTTCTATTCCGATGCATGCTTTTACACCACGTAGGCCAAGTGTGTGTGTGTGTGTGTGTGTGTGTGTAATACCCTGCGTCATCACTGCTCCGTCAGACTGGGCCAGTGATTGAGCACCCCAGCATGTCTCTTGTTAGATCAATTCCAATGGATCGTTACCAATGAAACGCCACAATACGGTGCAGAGAGTTCCATTTGGAAGCCCCCAGCTCCACTAAAACCATTGACAACTACCTGCTGTTTTCAAGTTTTTTTAAGGGTTTTAATACCATCACCTTGAAGAGTACAGTCAGAAATACACATCTCCGATTGTTCCACATTTACAGTTGAAGTCGGAAATGTACATACACTTCAGCCAAATACATTTAAACTCAGTTTTTCACAAATCCTGACATTTAATCAGAGTAAAAATTCCGTCTTCGGTCAGTTAGGATCACCACTTTATTTTAAGAATGTGAAATGTCAGAATAATAGTAGAGAGAATGATTTCTTTCAGCTTTTATTTCTTTCATCACATTCCCAGTGGGTCAGAAGTTTACATACACTCAATTAGTATTTGGTAGCATTGTCTTTACATTGTTGGATCAAACGTTTTGGGTAGCCTTCCGCATGCTTCCCACAATAAACTGGGTGAATTTTGGCCCATTCCTCCTGACAGAGCTGGTGTAACTGAGTCAGGTTTGTAGGCCTCCTTGCTCGCACATGCTTTTTCAGTTCTGCCCACTAATTTTCTATGGGATTGAGGTCAGGTATTTGTGATGGCCGCTCCAATACCTTGACTTGGTTGTCCTTAAGCCATTTTGCCACAACCTTGGAAGTATGCTTGGGTCAGTGTCCATTTGGAAGACCCACTTGCGACCAAGCTTTAACTTCCTGACTGATGTCGTGATATGTTGCTTCAATATATCCACATAATGTTCCGTCCTCATGAAGCCATCTATTTTGTGAAGTTCACCAGTCCCTCCTGCAGCAAAGCACCCCAACAACATGATGCTGCCACCCCAGTGCTTTACAGTTAGGATGGTATTCTTCGGCTTGCAAGCCTCCCCCTTTTTCCTCCAAACATAACGATGGTCATTATGGCCAAACAATTCCATTTTTGTTTCATCAGACCAAAGGATATTTCTCCAAAAAGTACGATCTTTGTTCCCATGTGCAGTTGCAAACCGTGGTCTGGCTTTTTTTATGACGGTTTTGGAGCAGTGGCTTCTTCCTTGCAGTGGCCTTAAAGGTTATGTTGACATAGGACTTGTTATACTGTGGATATAGATACTTTGTACCTGTTTCCTTCACAGGGTCCTTTGCTGTTGTTCTGGGATTTTTAAAAACTTTTTGCACCAAAGTGCATTCGTCTCTAGGAGACAGAACGTGTCATCTTCCTGAGCGGCATGAAGGCTGTGTGGTCCCATGGTGTTTATACTATTGTTTGTACAGATGAACGTGGTACCTTCAGGCATTTGGAAGTTGCTCCCAAGGTTGAACCAGACTTATGGAGGTCTACAATTTTTCTTCTGAGGTCTTGGCTGATTTCTTTAGATTTTCCCATGATGTCAAGCAAAGAGGCACTGAGTTTGAAGGTAGGCCTTGAAATACATCCACAGGTACACCTCCAATTGACTCAAATGATGTCAATTAGCCTATCAGAAGCTTCTAAAGCCATGACATAATTTTCTGGAATTTTCCAAGCTGTTTAAAAGCACAGTCAACTTAGTGTATGTAAACTTCTGACCCATTGGAATTGTGATACAGTAAAATAATCTGTCTGTAAACAATTGTTGAAAAAATGACTTGTGTCATGCATAAAGTAGATGACCTAACTGACTTGCCAAAACTATAGTTTGTTAACAAGAAATGTGTGGAATGGTTGAAAAACAAGTTTTAATGACTCCAACCTAAGTGTATGTAAACTTCCGACTTCAACTGTAGCTCTGTCATACTAGCAAGTCACTGAATCTTTTTCATAATCAGTAAACATCAACTGATCATGTCATTTCAGATACGTGAGGGTAGCCTATCCATTTTGGCATGTAGCTATGTAAACAATGTGTATTTCACCAGGTACTGTAAATTGACTGAGAACACATTCTCATTTACAACAATGACCTGGGGAATAGTTACAGGGGAGATGGGATGAATGAGTCAATTGGATGCTGGGGATGATTAGGTGGCCATGATGATATGAGGGCCAGATTGGGAATTTAGCCAGGACACCGAGGTTAACACCACTGTACACAGGACACCGAGGTTAACACCACTGTACATAGGACACCGAGGTTAACACCACTGTATACAGGACACCGAGGTTAACACCACTGTATACAGGACACCGAGGTTAACACCACTGTACACAGGACACCGAGGTTAACACCCCTGTACACAGGACACCGAGGTTAACACCACTGTACACAGGACACCGAGGTTAACACCGCTGTACACAGGACACCGAGGTTAACACCACTGTACACAGGACACCGAGGTTAACACCACTGTACACAGGACACCGAGGTTAACACCACTGTACACAGGACACCGAGGTTAACACCGCTGTACACAGGACACCGAGGTTAACACCACCGTACACAGGACACCGAGGTTAACACCACTGTACACAGGACTCCGAGGTTAACACCACTGTACACAGGACACCAAGGTTAACACCACTGTACACAGTATGCTGAGGTTAACACCACTGTACACAGGACACCGAGGTTAACACCACTGTACACTGAGGTTAACATCACTGTACACAGTATACTGAGGTTAACATCACTGTACACAGGACACCGAGGTTAACACCACTGTACACAGGACACCGAGGTTAACACCACAGTATACTGAGGTTAACATCACTGTACACAGGACACTGAGGTTAACACCACTGTACACAGGACACCGAGGTTAACACCACTGTACACAGGACACCGAGGTTAACACCACTGTACACAGTATACTGAGGTTAACACCACTGTACACAGGACACCGAGGTTAACACCACTGTACACAGGACACCGAGGTTAACACCACTGTACACAGGACACCGAGGTTAACACCACTGTACACAGTATGCTGAGGTTAACACCACTGTACACAGGACACCGAGGTTAACACCACTGTACACTGAGGTTAACATCACTGTACACAGTATACTGAGGTTAACATCACTGTACACAGGACACCGAGGTTAACACCACTGTACACTGAGGTTAACATCACTGTACACAGTATACTGAGGTTAACATCACTGTACACAGGACACTGAGGTTAACACCACTGTACACAGGACACCGAGGTTAACACCACTGTACACAGGACACCGAGGTTAACACCACTGTACACAGTATACTGAGGTTAACACCACTGTACACAGGACACCGAGGTTAACACCACTGTACACAGGACACCGAGGTTAACACCACTGTACACAGGACACCGAGGTTAACACCACTGTACACAGGACACCGAGGTTAACACCACTGTACACAGGACACCGAGGTTAACACGACTGTACACAGGACACCGAGGTTAACACCACTGTACACAGTATACCGAGGTTAACACCACTGTACACCGAGGTTAACATCACTGTACACAGGACACCAAGGTTAACACCACAGTATACTGAGGTTAACACCACTGTACACAGGACTCTGAGGTTAACACCACTGTACACAGGACACCGAGGTTAACACCACTGTACACAGGACACCGAGGTTAACACCACTGTACACAGGACACCGAGGTTAACACCACTGTATACAGGACACCGAGATTAACACCACTGTACACAGGACACCGAGATTAACACCACTGTACACAGGACACCGAGGTTAACACCACTGTACACAGGACACCGAGGTTAACACCACTGTACACAGTATACTGAGGTTAACATCACTGTACACAGGACACTGAGGTTAACACCACTGTACACTGAGGTTAACATCACTGTACACAGGACACCGAGGTTAACACCACTGTACACTGAGGTTAACATCACTGTACACAGGACACCGAGGTTAACACCACTGTACACTGAGGTTAACATCACTGTACACAGTATACTGAGGTTAATAACACCACTGTACACAAGACACCGAGGTTAATAACACCACTGTACACAGGACACCGAGGTTAACACCACTGTACACAGTAAATTGAGGTTAACACCACTGTTCACTGAGTGTACAAAACATTATGAACACCTTCTCTTTCCATGACATAGAATGACCAGGTGAATCCAGGTGAAAAATATGATCTATTATTGATGTCACTTGTTAAATCCACTTCAATCAGTGTAAATAAGAGGAGAGGAGACGGGTTAAAGGAGGATGAAGCCTTGAGACATTTCAGACATGAACTGTGTATGTGTGCCATTCAGAGGGTGAATTGTGTATGTGTGCCATTCAGAGGGTGAATTGTGTATGTGTGCCATTCAGAGGGTGAGTTGAACGGGGCTTTGAACATGGTAGGTGCCAGGCATTTTGTTGAACTGCAATGCTGCTGGGTTTTTCATGTTCAACAGTTTCCTGTGTGTGTCAAGAATGGTCCACCACCCAAAGGACATCCAGCCAACTTGACACAACTGTGGGAAGCACTGGAGTCCACATGGACCAACATCCCTGTGGAATGCTTTCGACATGTTGTAGAATCCATGCTCCGATGAATTTAGGCTGTCCTGAGGGCAAAAGGTGGGGGTTCAACTCAATATTAGGAAGATGTTCCTAATGTTTTGCACACTCAGTGTAGATGGCAAGCACATCAAACAATATTTAGCTAGCTAGCAAATCTGACATGGTCCATCAATCAATGTAGCCTATCATGTCTGTCAGCATCAACTGTAATTAAACACTGTTAGGGATAATGTTAGCTAACTTCGCTAGGTAAGCCTACATTGGTTGGAGAAGAAAGTACATTAAGTCTACTTACCAAAATGTTTAGCCAACTGTACCAAGTTTCTACCAGTAGCTCACAAAGGTAGCATTATCAGCTGACGCTACATTGGCACTTAGCTCCCTTCTGCTTCCTGACAGGCAGAGCCCACAAAGGTAGCATTATCAGCTGACGCTACATTGGCACTTAGCTCCCTTCTGCTTCCTGACAGGCAGAGCCCACAAAGGTAGCATTATCAGCTGACGCTACATTGGCACTTAGCTCCTTTCTGCTTCCTGACAGGCAGAGCCCACAAAGGTAGCATTATCAGCTGACGCTACATTGGCACTTAGCTCCTTTCTGCTTCCTGACAGGCAGAGCCCACAAAGGTAGCATTATCAGCTGACGCTACATTGGCACTTAGCTCCCTTCTGCTTCCTGACAGGCAGAGCCCACAAAGGTAGGCAAAATAACCTCAACCACTCATACTTGTCAGGTATACAGTACATCACTTTTATTTTATATCACTCAAATATCCAATTAATGGTGACCAATATTGAGAGATATCGTGATCTGAATTTACCATAGACATTGAAACCAGTAGACAGTGATAGCGCTGATGTCATCCACATATTCCTATGGAAACTCCCGATAGCGGATAAAGCTGGACGTATTTGAATTAGAAGCACACCATATTGTTGAATGGTGAAAGTGGCCCTAACTAGCAAAGTCCATTCGATCAGGAATGGACATAACCTGCAAAATCCTACAGTAACCTGATGCTAGTCTACTGTTAAACCTTTGCAGCAGAAGGTTAATTTGAAGGCTCAGCATTAACTAGAAAATAGCCAGGTCAACATTGGAAAACAAAATGGACAGCATATATTAACTATGAGAATCAGAATTACAACTGGCTTACCAGAAGAAGAAAAATAAGATTAGACTCTTTGGAGTGAACGATTAGTTCAGTTGAATACAGAGCATGGCGGCGTGGTGCCTCTATGTGTCACATCTGACTCAAATCAGCACAAAGTTAAGTGTGTGTGAGTATCTAGTCTAGATATCATATGACCATGATCCTTCCACCTGGAAATAAAAAGTGAATGGGCTACCATCACAACAATTGATCACAACTCGGTTAGGATAGATCGGTGAGAAAAAAGTGTACTATATATAAATTATAAAATGTGTTTGTATTTATATGGTTGTAGACTGGCTTTATCATTTGTTCAACTGCATCATTTTGTCATCATAAAGAATAACCTCAGACATACGATGTAGTTTGGAATTCAACAACCTCAGACATACGATGTAGTTTGGAATTCAACATAACCTCAGACATACGATGTAGTTTGGAAATCAACATACCCTCAGACATACGATGTAGTTTGGAATTCAACATACCCTCAGACATACGATGTAGTTTGAAATTCAACATACCCTCAGATATACGATGTAGTTTGGAATTCAACATACCCTCAGTTGTCCACTCTGTCAGCACCATAGACATTGGTCAGTCCCTCCATCACTACTCTGTCATCACCATAGACATTGGTCAGTCTCTCCATCACTACTCTGTCATCCTCTGTCAGCCCCATAGACATTGGTCAGTCTCTCCATCACTACTCTGTCATCACCATAGACATTGGTCAGTCTCTCCATCACTACTCTGTCATCCTCTGTCAGCACCATAGACATTGGTCAGTCTCTCCATCACTACTCTGTCATCCTCTGTCAGCCCCATAGACATTGGTCAGTCCCTCCATCACTACTCTGTCATCCTCTGTCAGCACCATAGACATTGGTCAGTCTCTCCATCACTACTCTGTCATACTCTGTCAGCCCCATAGACATTGGTCAGTCTCTCCATCACTTCTCTGTCATCCTCTGTCAGCACCATAGACATTGGTCAGTCCCTCCATCACTACTCTGTCATCCTCTGTCAGCACCATAGACATTGGTCAGTCCCTCCATCACTACTCTGTCATCCTCTGTCAGCACCATAGACATTGGTCAGTCTCTCCATCACTACTCTGTCATCACCATAGACATTGGTCAGTCTCTCCATCACTACTCTGTCATCCTCTGTCAGCACCATAGACATTGGTCAGTCTCTCCATCACTACTCTGTCATCCTCTGTCAGCCCCATAGACATTGGTCAGTCTCTCCATCACTACTCTGTCATCACCATAGACATTGGTCAGTCTCTCCATCACTACTCTGTCATCCTCTGTCAGCACCATAGACATTGGTCAGTCTCTCCATCACTACTCTGTCATCCTCTGTCAGCCCCATAGACATTGGTCAGTCCCTCCATCACTACTCTGTCATCCTCTGTCAGCACCATAGACATTGGTCAGTCTCTCCATCACTACTCTGTCATACTCTGTCAGCCCCATAGACATTGGTCAGTCTCTCCATCACTTCTCTGTCATCCTCTGTCAGCACCATAGACATTGGTCAGTCCCTCCATCACTACTCTGTCATCCTCTGTCAGCCCCATAGACATTGGTCAGTCCCTCCATCACTACTCTGTCATCCTCTGTCAGCACCATAGACATTGGTCAGTCTCTCCATCACTACTCTGTCATCACCATAGACATTGGTCAGTCTCTCCATCACTACTCTGTCATCCTCTGTCAGCACCATAGACATTGGTCAGTCTCTCCATCACTACTCTGTCATCCTCTGTCAGCCCCATAGACATTGGTCAGTCCCTCCATCACTACTCTGTCATCCTCTGTCAGCACCATAGACATTTGTCAGTCTCTCCATCACTACTCTGTCATACTCTGTCAGCCCCATAGACATTTGTCAGTCTCTCCATCACTACTCTGTCATCCTCTGTCAGCACCATAGACATTGGTCAGTCCCTCCATCACTACTCTGTCATCCTCTGTCAGCCCCATAGACATTGGTCAGTCCCTCCATCACTACTCTGTCATCCTCTGTCAGCACCATAGACATTGGTCAGTCTCTCCATCACTACTCTGTCATCACCATAGACATTGGTCAGTCTCTCCATCACTACTCTGTCATACTCTGTCAGCACCATAGACATTGGTCAGTCCCTCCATCACTACTCTGTCATCCTCTGTCAGCACCATAGACATTGGTCAGTCCCTCCATCACTACTCTGTCATCCTCTGTCAGCACCATAGACATTGGTCAGTCTCTCCATCACTACTCTGTCATCACCATAGACATTGGTCAGTCTCTCCATCACTACTCTGTCATCCTCTGTCAGCACCATAGACATTGGTCAGTCTCTCCATCACTACTCTGTCATCCTCTGTCAGCCCCATAGACATTGGTCAGTCTCTCCATCACTACTCTGTCATCACCATAGACATTGGTCAGTCTCTCCATCACTACTCTGTCATCCTCTGTCAGCACCATAGACATTGGTCAGTCTCTCCATCACTACTCTGTCATCCTCTGTCAGCCCCATAGACATTGGTCAGTCCCTCCATCACTACTCTGTCATCCTCTGTCAGCACCATAGACATTGGTCAGTCTCTCCATCACTACTCTGTCATACTCTGTCAGCCCCATAGACATTGGTCAGTCTCTCCATCACTTCTCTGTCATCCTCTGTCAGCACCATAGACATTGGTCAGTCCCTCCATCACTACTCTGTCATCCTCTGTCAGCCCCATAGACATTGGTCAGTCCCTCCATCACTACTCTGTCATCCTCTGTCAGCACCATAGACATTGGTCAGTCTCTCCATCACTACTCTGTCATCACCATAGACATTGGTCAGTCTCTCCATCACTACTCTGTCATCCTCTGTCAGCACCATAGACATTGGTCAGTCTCTCCATCACTACTCTGTCATCCTCTGTCAGCCCCATAGACATTGGTCAGTCCCTCCATCACTACTCTGTCATCCTCTGTCAGCACCATAGACATTTGTCAGTCTCTCCATCACTACTCTGTCATACTCTGTCAGCCCCATAGACATTTGTCAGTCTCTCCATCACTACTCTGTCATCCTCTGTCAGCACCATAGACATTGGTCAGTCCCTCCATCACTACTCTGTCATCCTCTGTCAGCCCCATAGACATTGGTCAGTCCCTCCATCACTACTCTGTCATCCTCTGTCAGCACCATAGACATTGGTCAGTCTCTCCATCACTACTCTGTCATCACCATAGACATTGGTCAGTCTCTCCATCACTACTCTGTCATACTCTGTCAGCACCATAGACATTGGTCAGTCTCTCCATCACTACTCTGTCATCCTCTGTCAGCCCCATAGACATTGGTCAGTCCCTCCATCACTACTCTGTCATACTCTGTCAGCCCCATAGACATTGGTCAGTCCCTCCATCACTACTCTGTCATCCTCTGTCAGCACCATAGACATTGGTCAGTCTCTCCATCACTACTCTGTCATCACCATAGACATTGGTCAGTCTCTCCATCACTACTCTGTCATCCTCTGTCAGCACCATAGACATTGGTCAGTCTCTCCATCACTACTCTGTCATCCTCTGTCAGCCCCATAGACATTGGTCAGTCCCTCCATCACTACTCTGTCATCCTCTGTCAGCACCATAGACATTGGTCAGTCTCTCCATCACTACTCTGTCATACTCTTTCAGCACCATAGACATTGGTCAGTCTCTCCATCACTACTCTGTCATCCTCTGTCAGCACCATAGACATTGGTCAGTCCCTCCATCACTACTCTGTCATCCTCTGTCAGCCCCATAGACATTGGTCAGTCCCTCCATCACTACTCTGTCATCCTCTGTCAGCACCATAGACATTGGTCAGTCTCTCCATCACTACTCTGTCATCACCATAGACATTGGTCAGCACCATAGACATTGGTCAGTCTCTCCATCACTACTCTGTCATCACCATAGACATTGGTCAGTCTCTCCATCACTACTCTGTCATCCTCTGTCAGCACCATAGACATTGGTCAGTCTCTCCATCACTACTCTGTCATCCTCTGTCAGCCCCATAGACATTGGTCAGTCCCTCCATCACTACTCTGTCATCCTCTGTCAGCACCATAGACATTGGTCAGTCTCTCCATCACTACTCTGTCATACTCTGTCAGCACCATAGACATTGTTCAGTCTCTCCATCACTACTCTGTCATCCTCTGTCAGCACCATAGACATTGGTCAGTCCCTCCATCACTACTCTGTCATCCTCTGTCAGCCCCATAGACATTGGTCAGTCCCTCCATCACTACTCTGTCATCCTCTGTCAGCACCATAGACATTGGTCAGTCTCTCCATCACTACTCTGTCATCACCATAGACATTGGTCAGCACCATAGACATTGGTCAGTCTCTCCATCACTACTCTGTCATCCTCTGTCAGCCCCATAGACATTGGTCAGTCCCTCCATCACTACTCTGTCATCCTCTGTCAGCACCATAGACATCGGTCAGTCTCTCCATCACTACTCTGTCATCCTCTGTCAGCACCATAGACATTGGTCAGTCCCTCCATCACTACTCTGTCATCCTCTGTCAGCCCCATAGATATTGGTCAGTCCCTCCATCACTACTCTGTCATCCTCTGTCAGCACCATAGACATTGGTCAGTCTCTCCATCACTACTCTGTCATCCTCTGTCAGCCCCATAGATATTGGTCAGTCCCTCCATCACTACTCTGTCATCCTCTGTCAGCACCATAGACATTGGTCAGTCCCTCCATCACTACTCTGTCATCCTCTGTCAGCCCCATAGACATTGGTCAGTCCCTCCATCACTACTCTGTCATCCTCTGTCAGCACCATAGACATTGGTCAGTCTCTCCATCACTACTCTGTCATACTCTGTCAGCACCATAGACATTGGTCAGTCTCTCCATCACTACTCTGTCATCCTCTGTCAGCACCATAGACATTGGTCAGTCCCTCCATCACTACTCTGTCATCCTCTGTCAGCCCCATAGACATTGGTCAGTCCCTCCATCACTACTCTGTCATCCTCTGTCAGCACCATAGACATTGGTCAGTCTCTCCATCACTACTCTGTCATCACCATAGACATTGGTCAGCACCATAGACATTGGTCAGTCTCTCCATCACTACTCTGTCATCCTCTGTCAGCCCCATAGACATTGGTCAGTCCCTCCATCACTACTCTGTCATCCTCTGCCAGCACCATAGACATCGGTCAGTCTCTCCATCACTACTCTGTCATCCTCTGTCAGCACCATAGACATTGGTCAGTCCCTCCATCACTACTCTGTCATCCTCTGTCAGCCCCATAGATATTGGTCAGTCCCTCCATCACTACTCTGTCATCCTCTGTCAGCACCATAGACATTGGTCAGTCTCTCCATCACTACTCTGTCATCCTCTGTCAGCCCCATAGATATTGGTCAGTCCCTCCATCACTACTCTGTCATCCTCTGTCAGCACCATAGACATTGGTCAGTCCCTCCATCACTACTCTGTCATCCTCTGTCAGCACCATAGACATTGGTCAGTCCCTCCATCACTACTCTGTCATCCTCTGTCAGCACCATAGACATTGGTCAGTCTCTCCATCACTACTCTGTCATCACCATAGACATTGGTCAGTCTCTCCATCACTACTCTGTCATCCTCTGTCAGCACCATAGACATTGGTCAGTCTCTCCATCACTACTCTGTCATCCTCTGTCAGCCCCATAGACATTGGTCAGTCCCTCCATCACTACTCTGTCATCCTCTGTCAGCACCATAGACATTGGTCAGTCTCTCCATCACTACTCTGTCATACTCTGTCAGCACCATAGACATTGGTCAGTCTCTCCATCACTACTCTGTCATCCTCTGTCAGCACCATAGACATTGGTCAGTCCCTCCATCACTACTCTGTCATCCTCTGTCAGCCCCATAGATATTGGTCAGTCCCTCCATCACTACTCTGTCATCCTCTGTCAGCACCATAGACATTGGTCAGTCTCTCCATCACTACTCTGTCATCACCATAGACATTGGTCAGTCTCTCCATCACTACTCTGTCATCCTCTGTCAGCCCCATAGACATTGGTCAGTCCCTCCATCACTACTCTGTCATCCTCTGTCAGCACCATAGACATTGGTCAGTCTCTCCATCACTACTCTGTCATCACCATAGACATTGGTCAGTCTCTCCATCACTACTCTGTCATCCTCTGTCAGCACCATAGACATTGGTCAGTCTCTCCATCACTACTCTGTCATCCTCGGTCAGCCCCATAGACATTGGTCAGTCCCTCCATCACTACTCTGTCATCCTCTGTCAGCACCATAGACATTGGTCAGTCTCTCCATCACTACTCTGTCATACTCTGTCAGCACCATAGACATTGGTCAGTCTCTCCATCACTACTCTGTCATCCTCTGTCAGCACCATAGACATTGGTCAGTCCCTCCATCACTACTCTGTCATCCTCTGTCAGCCCCATAGACATTGGTCAGTCCCTCCATCACTACTCTGTCATCCTCTGTCAGCACCATAGACATTGGTCAGTCTCTCCATCACTACTCTGTCATCACCATAGACATTGGTCAGCACCATAGACATTGGTCAGTCTCTCCATCACTACTCTGTCATCACCATAGACATTGGTCAGTCTCTCCGTCACTACTCTGTCATCCTCTGTCAGCACCATAGACATTGGTCAGTCTCTCCATCACTACTCTGTCATCCTCTGTCAGCCCCATAGACATTGGTCAGTCCCTCCATCACTACTCTGTCATCCTCTGTCAGCACCATAGACATTGGTCAGTCTCTCCATCACTACTCTGTCATACTCTGTCAGCACCATAGACATTGGTCAGTCTCTCCATCACTACTCTGTCATCCTCTGTCAGCACCATAGACATTGGTCAGTCCCTCCATCACTACTCTGTCATCCTCTGTCAGCCCCATAGACATTGGTCAGTCCCTCCATCACTACTCTGTCATCCTCTGTCAGCACCATAGACATTGGTCAGTCTCTCCATCACTACTCTGTCATCACCATAGACATTGGTCAGCACCATAGACATTGGTCAGTCTCTCCATCACTACTCTGTCATCCTCTGTCAGCCCCATAGACATTGGTCAGTCCCTCCATCACTACTCTGTCATCCTCTGTCAGCACCATAGACATCGGTCAGTCTCTCCATCACTACTCTGTCATCCTCTGTCAGCACCATAGACATTGGTCAGTCCCTCCATCACTACTCTGTCATCCTCTGTCAGCCCCATAGATATTGGTCAGTCCCTCCATCACTACTCTGTCATCCTCTGTCAGCACCATAGACATTGGTCAGTCTCTCCATCACTACTCTGTCATCCTCTGTCAGCCCCATAGATATTGGTCAGTCCCTCCATCACTACTCTGTCATCCTCTGTCAGCACCATAGACATTGGTCAGTCCCTCCATCACTACTCTGTCATCCTCTGTCAGCCCCATAGACATTGGTCAGTCCCTCCATCACTACTCTGTCATCCTCTGTCAGCACCATAGACATTGGTCAGTCTCTCCATCACTACTCTGTCATACTCTGTCAGCACCATAGACATTGGTCAGTCTCTCCATCACTACTCTGTCATCCTCTGTCAGCACCATAGACATTGGTCAGTCCCTCCATCACTACTCTGTCATCCTCTGTCAGCCCCATAGACATTGGTCAGTCCCTCCATCACTACTCTGTCATCCTCTGTCAGCACCATAGACATTGGTCAGTCTCTCCATCACTACTCTGTCATCACCATAGACATTGGTCAGCACCATAGACATTGGTCAGTCTCTCCATCACTACTCTGTCATCCTCTGTCAGCCCCATAGACATTGGTCAGTCCCTCCATCACTACTCTGTCATCCTCTGCCAGCACCATAGACATCGGTCAGTCTCTCCATCACTACTCTGTCATCCTCTGTCAGCACCATAGACATTGGTCAGTCCCTCCATCACTACTCTGTCATCCTCTGTCAGCCCCATAGATATTGGTCAGTCCCTCCATCACTACTCTGTCATCCTCTGTCAGCACCATAGACATTGGTCAGTCTCTCCATCACTACTCTGTCATCCTCTGTCAGCCCCATAGATATTGGTCAGTCCCTCCATCACTACTCTGTCATCCTCTGTCAGCACCATAGACATTGGTCAGTCCCTCCATCACTACTCTGTCATCCTCTGTCAGCCCCATAGATATTGGTCAGTCTCTCCATCACTACTCTGTCATCACCATAGACATTGGTCAGCACCATAGACATTGGTCAGTCCCTCCATCACTACTCTGTCATCCTCTGTCAGCACCATAGACATTGGTCAGTCCCTCCATCACTACTCTGTCATCCTCTGTCAGCACCATAGACATTGGTCAGTCTCTCCATCACTACTCTGTCATCACCATAGACATTGGTCAGTCTCTCCATCACTACTCTGTCATCCTCTGTCAGCACCATAGACATTGGTCAGTCTCTCCATCACTACTCTGTCATCCTCTGTCAGCCCCATAGACATTGGTCAGTCCCTCCATCACTACTCTGTCATCCTCTGTCAGCACCATAGACATTGGTCAGTCTCTCCATCACTACTCTGTCATACTCTGTCAGCACCATAGACATTGGTCAGTCTCTCCATCACTACTCTGTCATCCTCTGTCAGCACCATAGACATTGGTCAGTCCCTCCATCACTACTCTGTCATCCTCTGTCAGCCCCATAGACATTGGTCAGTCCCTCCATCACTACTCTGTCATCCTCTGTCAGCACCATAGACATTGGTCAGTCTCTCCATCACTACTCTGTCATCACCATAGACATTGGTCAGCACCATAGACATTGGTCAGTCTCTCCATCACTACTCTGTCATCCTCTGTCAGCCCCATAGACATTGGTCAGTCCCTCCATCACTACTCTGTCATCCTCTGTCAGCACCATAGACATCGGTCAGTCTCTCCATCACTACTCTGTCATCCTCTGTCAGCACCATAGACATTGGTCAGTCCCTCCATCACTACTCTGTCATCCTCTGTCAGCCCCATAGATATTGGTCAGTCCCTCCATCACTACTCTGTCATCCTCTGTCAGCACCATAGACATTGGTCAGTCTCTCCATCACTACTCTGTCATCCTCTGTCAGCCCCATAGATATTGGTCAGTCCCTCCATCTCTACTCTGTCATCCTCTGTCAGCACCATAGACATTGGTCAGTCCCTCCATCACTACTCTGTCATCCTCTGTCAGCCCCATAGATATTGGTCAGTCTCTCCATCACTACTCTGTCATCCTCTGTCAGCACCATAGACATTGGTCAGTCTCTCCATCACTACTCTGTCATCCTCTGTCAGCACCATAGACATTGGTCAGTCCCTCCATCACTACTCTGTCATCCTCTGTCAGCCCCATAGACATTGGTCAGTCCCTCCATCACTACTCTGTCATCCTCTGTCAGCACCATAGACATTGGTCAGTCTCTCCATCACTACTCTGTCATCACCATAGACATTGGTCAGCACCATAGACATTGGTCAGTCTCTCCATCACTACTCTGTCATCCTCTGTCAGCCCCATAGACATTGGTCAGTCCCTCCATCACTACTCTGTCATCCTCTGTCAGCACCATAGACATCGGTCAGTCTCTCCATCACTACTCTGTCATCCTCTGTCAGCACCATAGACATTGGTCAGTCCCTCCATCACTACTCTGTCATCCTCTGTCAGCCCCATAGATATTGGTCAGTCCCTCCATCACTACTCTGTCATCCTCTGTCAGCACCATAGACATTGGTCAGTCTCTCCATCACTACTCTGTCATCCTCTGTCAGCCCCATAGATATTGGTCAGTCCCTCCATCACTACTTGACAGGGTCGTTGAATCTGCTCTCTCATCTGTATAGTACACCACACCCAGTTAGGTGTAAGTGTAGAGCTTTCATGATGGCGTGAGCCTGCCGGCCCGTGATTGGTCTCTGACAGCACGTGGTCCTGTATGATGACAAATGTAGTTGTCAGAATGGATCAATATTTAATTAAATATCACAATTTGTAGCGAACTTTGAAATAATTCACAGTGGGGATCAAACTTGATCACATAATAAACACATTTTTATGCCCAAAACTAAAAACATTTTATTTGGCTGTTCTGGCGATAATTAACATAAGCAGACCACCGCTAGGAGGTTGCTACTTATAATTTATATATACACTAGATGGGGGGGGTGCTGTTTTGAAGCCACCAAGTCTCCATCTTGGCACTAACCCACCTTGGGAAGCTATTGAATTGTATTTACCTTTATTTAACTAGGCAAGGCAGTTAAGAACAAATTTGTATTTTCAATGACAGCCTAAGAACAGTGGGTTAACTGCCTGTTCATGGGCAGAGCAACAGATTTGTGTCAGCTCAGGGATTTGAACTTGCAACCTCCCAGTTGTTAGTCCACTGCTCTAACCACTAGGCTACTCTAGTTTACTAATGTCTACATTGTTTTATCCAGGTTTATTCTATTACATAATTATATTATGTGAGCTAATGATATACATAAAGAATGATAAAATATATATTTTGAAGTCCTTGAAGAATCATTTTTTGAAGCTACTAATGTTGCTGTTCCCACTACAACAACAAAATGCTTAAATACATGTCATTTTGTCCTTGAAACTTTTATTTTGAAATACTGTAGAATTGAATTCATTTCTATGGAGGACTGCTTTTCTGAGGCGTGCCAATATGGCCGACCAGTGGCTTCAAAGCCTGTCATTGGACAATACATAGCATCAGCAATCCAGGGTTTATATACAGTGCATTCAGAAAGTATTCAGGCCCCTTGACTTTTTCCACATGTTGTTACGTTACAGCCTTATTTTAAAATGGATGATTTTTTTTTCTCATCAATTTACACACAATATCCCATAATGACAAAGCAAAAACAGGTTTTCAGAAATGGAAAAACTGAAATATCACATTTACATAAGTATTCAGATCCTTGACTCAGTACTTTGTTGAAGCACCTATGGCAGCGAATACAGCCTCGATTCGTCTTAGGCATGACGATACAAACTTCTCTGCAGATCCTCTCAAGCTCTGTCAGGTTGGGCCACTCAAGCACATTTAGAGGCTTATCCCGAAGCCACTCCTGCGTTGTTTTGTTTGTGTGCTTAGGGTCGCTGACCCTTTGGAAGGTGAACCTTCATCCCAGTCTGAGGTCCTGAGTGCTCTGAAGCAGGTTTCCATCAAATATCCCTCTGTACATTGCTCAGTTCATATTTCCTTCAATCCTGACTAGTCTCCCGGTCCCTGCCACTGAAAAACATCCCCACAGCATGATGCTGCCACCACCATGCTTCACTGTAGGGATGGTGCCAGGTTTCCTCCAGATGTGACGCTTGACGTTCAGGCCAAAGAGTTCAACCTCAAGGAATAGTCTTGGTGATTCCAAACTTCTTCCATTTAAGAATGATGGAGGCCACTGTGTTTTAGGGGACCTTCAATGCTGCAGAAATGTTTTGGTACCCTTCCCCAGATCTGTTGCTCGACACAATCCTGTCTTGGAGTTCTACGGACAATTCTTTCGACCTCATGGCTTGGTGTTTGCTCTGACATGCACTGTCAACTGTGGGACCTTATATAGACAGGTGTGTGCCTTTCCAAATCATGTCCAATCAATTGATGTTAGCACAGGTGGACTCCAATCAAGTTGTAGAAACATCTCAAGGATGATCAATGGGAACAGGATGCACTTTCCGAATGCACTGTATATCATTGGTTGCTACGCAGTAGCTGACCAGCAGAGCTTGTGACTTCACACTCCAGACCGGACACTGGGGACCTGGATATTACATGACCAATAGATGTTACCTGATCATGAAAAGAATGCAGTTCCTTGCTGTATAACCCTGATGATAGAGCTACATGTGCGCTGTTGTTTTGCATGGAATAATCTATAATTTGTAGTTCTGACTAGGCTCTACAAAAGGTGATGATATTACACAGTTGTCAATGGTTTTAGTGGAGCTGTGGGTCTCCTTGCCCCCCAGCAGGGAAATGGAACGCTCTGCACCTTACGGTGATGTTTTATTGATTATGACCTGTACACACTTGTTCTTTTCAATCAGATGGGGATGTCCAAATATGTCTCATGGCAGACAATGGCATCCTCACAAATATGAATGACCTTTTGACCCTAATGACAAGGACGTGTTGAGTCATGAACACAACAAGTGACAGTTACAAGCCACATAGCACCAGCCAACAACATGGGGATATTTTAGCTTCAAGTGACATTCTGGTCAACAAATAGATAGAGGCTGGATCATTGTGGTACGTATGTGTGATTATTAATGGATATTTGACATTTTAATTATAATGCGTCATTGTCACATACTAATTACAGTACCGTACCAATTATACCTTGCTGAAAGCTTTCTCCTGTTGTCTGTTCCCTTACTGACCTGCCTCTCTTTGTCACAGAATGTCTAAGCTAAGTGACTCCAGAAAGGTAGGTGACTCAAGAAAAGTGGAAGTCATTTTGAGGCTCTTTTCATGGGGTCCATTGTTGAAATGGCTTTTCGGAGATTGGTGACCACAGGTTGGTTGACGTTATTCACACTGGGGCCATAATAATGCCTTTCAGCAGGCGCTTTTATCCCAGTGATACTTTGAGTATGTGACCCCAGTGGTACAGTAGGTAGGGAGCAGAACTGCTCCATTAAGACCCTATGTGTCACTTTAGACTCCTGCTAGCAACACACACACACACACACACACAAACACACACACACACACACACACACACAAGCACACAAACACACACACACACACACACACACACACACACACACACACACACACACACACACACACACACACACACACACACACACACACACACACACACACACACACCACTGCAAGGCAATGTCTCACCTATCCCCTGGGAACACTCAACTGAACACTTGTTTATGTTCTATTCCAGACCATGTTCACCTCCTTCCACATCCTTCTCCTAGAGGAGGTCGTTGACACACATCAATACGTGGTAATTAGTGTAGCTCTGTGAAATGGAGGTCGGGGGGATGCATTTGACGACTCGTATCACTACTGCATGGATACTGAGGTTGTGAAGCACTTGTTTTGGTATGTTTATGTCAAGAAAGCAAATAAATCATATTTAATTTGTGTTTTTTAATAATAGTAACCATGATAAATTGACCAAATATATAATTTAGAGTTTGGCTATTGAGGTTTCAACTGAAAAGGGGAATGTATCATTTGAAAACACTTCACATGTTTGGAGGGAGAGGCATATTGTTGCAGTGTAGACTATGCTACATAGATGACTGATAATTCATCTGATTATACCTGGTTTGAATGCAATGCGATGGCACTGAACTGAGGAGGGTAATGAAAGACCTTACGACTTGCTGCTGATTTATGAATGGGAATAGATTTCCCTGTGTAATGTTAACCCTCATTAACAGAGCACAGAGAACATGGGCTCTGTCAGTCTGTCTCTCTCTCTCTCTCTCTCTCTCTCTCTCTCTCTCTCTCTCTTCTCTCGCCTCTCTCTCTCTTCTCTCGCCTCTCTCTCTCTCTCTCGCCTCTCGTCTCTCGCCTCTCTCGTCTCTCGCCTCTCTCTCTCTCGTCTCTCTCTCACACACTCCTCTCCCTCTCTATCTCTCTCCCCTCTCTCCTCTCTCTCGCTCTCTCTCTCTCTCTCCTCATGATTGAGTATTGCTCTGTTCAGTAGACTGTGATTTTTCTGTGATCTGATAGGGGTGTCAGTGGACGGACTGTGAACACTCTGAGAGACTCTGAGTTAAGGTCAGTGATAAAGTAGTCTACAGTACTTCTGCCAAGAGATGAGCTATAGGTGTACCTACCATGGGAGTCCCCTCGAAGCCTAACATTAACTATGTACATACCCACCGTTTTTGTTGGTTATGTTGTCGTCGTTGTGCCTAGGGGGGGCATATGGGGGAGGGAATGCTGTCACTGTGCTGAGGGTGTCAGGTTCTTGTCCAGTTCTGGCATTTAAGTTGCCACAGACTAGTACGCTCTGTTAATCCTGTGTGAGGTGTTGGGGCTGCGGTTGAGTGCCATGTCCTTTAGAATCTGGGCGAAGGTGGACCTGGTCACTGTTCAAGTCCAGGGTGGAGTGGTGGGCCAGGTAGGCATTTGGTTTTGAGGCACAGTCATGGGAAATACTGGCGTTTACCCGCTGTATGGTAGCAGGGTGGAAGTCTTTTCGTGGTAGCAGGGTGTAGAACAAGCTTTTCAATCATTCCCTTGAGTACTGTGGCCACCCTTTCCTGATGTGTTCTCAGGTCATTTGTGCCTGTGTGTATTATTATGTGGCTGGGTGACCCTAGTTGGTCATCAGACAGAAGGTCTAGGGCGCGCTGGGTGTTTGGACACCAGAGTTTAGACACTGTGTTTGGGAACCAGTTTATTTTCTAACGAAGTAGCATGGTAACAGCCCCTCCAGCCCCAGGTGTGAACTACCATCTCTCCTCCTGGTTCACAGCTACAGATTCAGCTGAGGAGGAAGAGGAGAAGGAGATGATGAAGAGGAGAAGGAGATGATGAAGATGAGGAGGAGAAGGAAGGAGAGTAGAGGTCTGGGAAACAGTGTGAATACCTCTCTCTATTCAGCCCACTAGGTGATGTACAAAATACCTCTATCTATTCAGCCCACTAGGTGATGTACAGAATACCTCTATCTATTCAGCCCACTAGGTGATGTACAGAATACCTCTCTCTATTCAGCCCACCAGGTGATGTACAGAATACCTCTCTCTATTCAGCCCACCAGGTGATGTACAGAATACCTCCCTCTATTCAGCCCACTAGGTGATGTACAGAATACCTCTATCTATTCAGCCCACTAGGTGATGTACAGAATACCTCTATCTATTCAGCCAACTAGGTGATGTACAGAATACCTCCCTCTATTCAGCCCACTAGGTGATGTACAGAATACCTCTGCATTCAGCCCACTAGGTGATGTACAGAATACCTCTATCTATTCAGCCCACTAGGTGATGTACAGAACACCTCTATCTATTCAGCCCACTAGGTGATGTACAGAATACCTCTATCTATTCAGCCCTCCAGGTGATGTACAGAATACCTCCCTCTATTCAGCCCACTAGGTGATGCACAGAATACCTCCCTCTATTCAGCCCACTAGGTGATGTACAGAATACCTCTATCTATTCAGCCCACTAGGTGATGTACAGAATACCTCTATCTATTCAGCCCACTAGGTGATGTACAGAATACCTCTTTATTCAGCCCACCAGGTGATGTACAGAACACCTTCCTCTATTCAGCCCTCCAGGTGATGTACAGAATACCTCTCTTTATTCAGCCCTCCAGATACACACACACACACACCCTTGTGAGTAAAGTAGAATATTAATGGGGGTAATCTCTGGTGTACGTCTCAGAGGGAGGGAGATGCTGTAAGGAATACCACCATGTAGTCTGGTTCTCCAGGGGCTTCTGCAGCTGTGTTAACACCCACATGTTGTCTCAGAGTTGACTAGCATGCATAGCATTCATAGCATACATAAAGTCTATAGAAACAATACATAGATCTAGCTATAAGCTTATGACATACTGTATAAAAAGGCTTTATGAAACATACATCATGTCTTTGTAAGCACTATATACCCATAGATGCTTCACAAGTCATCTAGTCTCTAAACATATATATCTTACTGTATAGAAAAACATTTATAAAACATACATAATGTCTTTGTAAGCTGCATATACCAGTAGATGCTTCACAGGTCATCTACTGTATTCTCTAAACATATATGTTACTGTATAAAGGCTGTATAGAGTGAATCATCATTGACTCATCTTCAGACTACAGCTTTACGTCGGAGTTGTCACAGAGGGTTTAAATCAAATCAAATCAAATTTTATTTGTCACATAGACATGGATAGCAGATGTTAATGCGAGTGTAGCGAAATGCTTGTGCTTCTAGTTCCGACAATGCAGTAATAACAAACAGGTAATCTAACTAACAATTCCAAAACTACTGTCTTATACATACAAGTGTAAGGGGATAAAGAATATGTACATAAAGATATATGAATGAGTGATGGTACAGAGCGGCATAGGCAAGATACAGTAGATGGTATCAAGTACAGTATATTAATATGAGATGAGTACGTAAACAAAGTGGCATAGTTAAAGTGGCTAGTGATACATGTATTACATAAAGATGCAGTAGATGATATAGAGTACAGTATATGCGTATACATATGAGATGAATAATGTAGGGTATGTAAACATTATATTAGGTAGCATTGTTTAAAGTGGCTACTGATATATTTTACATCATTTCCCATCAATTCCCATTATTAAAGTGGCTGGAGTTGAGTCAGTGTGTTGGCAGCAGCCACTCAATGTTAGTGGTGGCTGTTTAACAGTCTGATGGCCTTGAGATAGAAGCTGTTTTTCAGTCTCTCGGTCCCAGCTTTGATGCACCTGTACTGACCTCGCCTTCTGGATGATAGCGGGGTGAACAGGCAGTGGCTCGGGTGGTTGTTGTCCTTGATGATCTTTATGGCCTTCCTGTAACATCGGGTGGTGTAGGTGTCCTGGCTAGTTCTGAAATTATGTACACACAAGTGTTGTATTTGGTCCAACTGCTAATCTGGATCCTAATAAACTAAACCAAACCACATTCATCCAGTAAGTTTATTCATGGTCTTCACAAGTCGTCCGGAAGGTCTTCACAAATCCAGGCTCACCTGTGGTTGGGTGGGAGAGAGAGAGGGAGGGAGAGAGGGCGGGAGGGAGGGAGCGAGGGAGCGAGGGAGGGATGTATTTATTAGGGAATACCATAGACTTTTTGTTACAGAAAATGATAAACAAGTTAAGGTATTCCCTCCTTGCTCCAGTCAGTTTTCTTCCTTTTGGCGCGTAATAAATACAGCCCTGGCAGATCACAAAGGCCTCGGTTTGTCCAGCTGGGACTCCAGCATGAGGCGACCTATCATCCGCGGCCGGGTGTCACATCTGCCAGTTTGGGGGATGATTAATGATAAAGGGTAAGAGGCAGCTCTGTGTTCCCTGCCAGACTTGGGTTCAAATACTGTTCTAAATCATTTTACTTACTTTATCTGTGTCCAATTGAGCTTGGCTGGTGAAATGGGACCAGTAGAAAAGTCCCAAAACTGCAAACCCTGTGCGAAGCCACTCCAGCAATCGCTCAAAGTATTTGAACCCAGGTCTGATGCTCGGAGCGTTGTGTTGCTAGTGGACGTGTGTTCTTTCTGAACCATGACTAGTTGGTGCTGTCAGAGGAGATTTTAGATGAGGTGTGTGTGTGTGTGTGTGTGTGTGTGCGCGCAACAGCGGGCCTAGTGAAGCTCACAACAGGAGACCAGGATGAGTGATCGGCCCACTGCCATCGCCACCAATTAAACAGTGGCTCCGTTCACCTTGGACGGACATGTGCTTGCTTGCTTGCTTGCATGTGTGTGTGTGTGTCACTGCCTGTGTGTCTCAGTGCATGTGTGTGTGGCCCAGTAATGGCCACGCTGACAGTGACACTGCCCTAACAAATAGCGCTTAGCCCTAACAAATACCTGCCTGCCTGTCTGTCTGTCACCCCTGGGGGAGTAGGGAGAACAGCTGTAAGGCATTAGGAGGATGGGACATCACCGTCCGTGTTCCAAATGGCACCCTACCCCTTACATATAGTGAACTACTTTTAACTAGAAGCAGAGCACTAAATAGGGAATAAAGTCCCATTTGGGATGCAGAAAAAACTTCAACATGGACACAACATTAACAATTAGTCACCAGTAATCACAATCCTTTCAACAAGGTATTTTTCAATGGAACTTGTGAGGCATGCTATTATGTACCTCATAGAAAGTGTTATCAAACTGGTTTATAGTTTTAGATAAGACTAGGTCATAATCATTTGATCTGATTGGACAAGGTCATAATAATTGGATCTGATTGGACAAGGTCCTGATAATTGGATCTGATTGGACTAGGTCATGATCATTTGATCTGATTGAACAAGGTCATGATCCTTTGATTTGATTGGACTAGGTCATGCTAATTTTATCTGATTGGACTAGGTCATGATCATTTGATTTGATTGGACTAGATCATGATAATTTGATCTGATTGGACTAGATCATGATAATTTGATCTGATTGGACAAGGTCATGATCATTTGATTTGATTGGACAAGGTCATGATCATTTGATTTGATTGGACAAGGTCATGATCATTTGATTTGATTGGACAAGGTCATGATCATTTGATTTGATTGGACTAGGTCATGACCATTTGATCTGATTGGACTAGGTCATGATCATTTGATCTGATTGGACTAGGTCATGATCATTTGATCTGATTGGACAAGGTCATGGTCATTTGATTTGATTGGACTAGGTCATGATCATTTGATCTGATTGGACTAGGTCATGATCATTTGATCTGATTGGACTAGGTCATGATCATTTGATCTGATTGGACAAGGTCATGATCATTTGATCTGATTGGACTAGGTCAAATAATATAAATGATTTGATATCACAAACGCAGCCTATTACCTCTCCCTCTACCTCCCTCTCTATCTTTAGCTCCACTCCCTTTCCTGTTCCATCTATCTCCCCTTTCTCTCCTACCTTCTCTCTCTCCCTCCCTCTCTCGCTTCTTCCATCTCCCCTGTATCTTCCCTCCTCCTCCCCGTCTGCAGATTTCAACAGAGAAAAGAGGAGCTGGTTGGAGTATGAACGAAACACCAGAGGGTGCCAAAGTTTTTCTGTATGAAATTTGATGACCACCACTCTGTTGGAAGTGTGATGACCATCACTCTGTTGGAAGTGTGATGACCACCACTCTGTTGGAAGTGTGATGACCACCGCTCTGTTTGAAGTGTGATGACCACCACTCTGTTGGAAGTGTGATGACCACCGCACTGTTTGAAGTGTGATGACCACCGCTCTGTTTGAAATGTGATGACCACCACTCTGTTTGAAGTGTGATGACCACCACTCTGTTTGAAGTGTGATGACCACCACTCTATTTGAAGTGTGATGACCACCACTCTGTTTGAAGTGTGATGACCACCACTCTGTTTGAAGTGTGATGACCACCACTCTGTTTGAAGTGTGATGACCACCACTCTGTTTGAAGTTTGATGACCACCACTCTGTTTGAAGTGTGATGACCACCACTCTGTTTGAAGTTTGATGACCACCACTCTGTTTGAAGTGTGATGACCACCACTAAGCTTGAAGTGTGATGGTTGATGACCACCACTCTGTTTGAAGTTTGATGACCACCACTCTGTTTCAGTGTGATGACCACCACTCTGTTTGAAGTGTGATGACCACCACTTTGTTTGAAGTGTGGTGACCACCACTCTGTTTGAAGTGTGATGACCACCACTCTGTTTGAAGTGTGATGACCACCACTCTGTTTGAAGTGTGATGACCACCACTCTGTTTGAAGTGTGATGACCACCACTCTGTTTGAAGTTTGATGACCACCACTCTGTTTGAAGTGTGATGACCACCACTCTGTTTGAAGTTTGATGACCACCACTCTGTTTGAAGTGTGATGACCACCACTCTGCTTGAAGTGTGATGGTTGATGAACACCACTCTGTTTGAAGTTTGATGACCACCACTCTGTTTGAAGTGTGATGACCACCACTCTGCTTGAAGTTTGATGGTTGATGACCACCACTCTGTTTGAAGTGTGATGACCACCACTCTGTTTGAAGTGTGATGACCACCACTCTGTTTGAAGTGTGATGACCACCACTCTGCTTGAAGTTTAATGGTTGATGACCACCAATCTGTTTGAAGTTTGATGGTTGATGACCACCACTCTGTTTGAAGTTTGATGACCTCCACTCTGTTTGAAGTGTGATGAACCACTACTCTGCTTGAAGTGTGATGACCACCACTCTGCTTGAAGTGTGATGACCACCACTCTGCTTGAAGTGTGATGACCACCATTCTGTTTGAAGTGTGATGACCACCACTCTGTTTGAAGTGTGATGACCACCACTCTGTTTGAAGTGTGATGACCACCACTCTGTTTGAAGTGTGATGACCACCACTCTGTTTGAAGTTTGATGACCACCACTCTGTTTGAAGTGTGATGACCACCACTATGTTTGAAGTGTGATGACCACCACTCTGTTTGAAGTGTGATGACCACCACTCTGTTTGAAGTTTGATGGTTGATGACCACCACTCTGTTTGAAGTTTGATGGTTGATGACCACGACTCTGTTTGAAGTGTGATGACCACCACTCTGTTTGAAGTTTGATGACCACCACTCTGTTTGAAGTGTGATGACCACCACTCTGCTTGAAGTGTGATGGTTGATGAACACCACTCTGTTTGAAGTTTGATGACCACCACTCTGTTTGAAGTGTGATGACCACCACTCTGCTTGAAGTTTGATGGTTGATGACCACCACTCTGTTTGAAGTGTGATGACCACCACTCTGTTTGAAGTGTGATGACCACCACTCTGTTTGAAGTGTGATGACCACCACTCTGTTTGAAGTTTGATGACCACCACTATGTTTCAGTGTGATGGCCACCACTATGTTTGAAGTGTGATGACCACCACTTTGTTTGAAGTGTGATGACCACCACTCTGTTTGAAGTGTGATGACCACCACTCTGTTTGAAGTGTGATGACCACCACTCTGTTTGAAGTGTGATGACCACCACTCTGTTTGAAGTTTGATGACCACCACTCTGTTTGAAGTGTGATGACCACCACTCTGTTTGAAGTTTGATGACCACCACTCTGTTTGAAGTGTGATGACCACCATTCTGCTTGAAGTGTGATGGTTGATGAACACCACTCTGTTTGAAGTTTGATGACCACCACTCTGTTTGAAGTGTGATGACCACCACTCTGCTTGAAGTTTGATGGTTGATGACCACCACTCTGTTTGAAGTGTGATGACCACCACTCTGCTTGAAGTTTGATGGTTGATGACCACCACTCTGTTTGAAGTGTGATGACCACCACTCTGTTTGAAGTGTGATGACCACCACTCTGTTTGAAGTGTGATGACCACCACTCTGCTTGAAGTTTGATGGTTGATGACCACCACTCTGTTTGAAGTTTGATGGTTGATGACCACCACTCTGTTTGAAGTTTGATGACCACCACTCTTTTTGAAGTGTGATGACCACCACTCTGCTTGAAGTTTGATGGTTGATGACCACCACTCTGTTTGAAGTGTGATGACCACCACTCTGTTTGAAGTGTGATGACCACCACTCTGTTTGAAGTGTGATGACCACCACTCTGTTTGAAGTTTGATGGTTGATGACCACCACTCTGTTTGAAGTGTGATGACCACCACTCTGTTTGAAGTGTGATGACCACCACTCTGTTTGAAGTGTGATGACCACCACTCTGCTTGAAGTTTGATGGTTGATGACCACCACTCTGTTTGAAGTTTGATGGTTGATGACCACCACTCTGTTTGAAGTATGATGACCTCCACTCTGTTTGAAGTGTGATGACCACCACTCTGCTTGAAGTGTGATGACCACCACTCTGCTTGAAGTTTGATGGTTGATGACCACCACTCTGTTTGAAGTTTGATGACCACCACTCTTTTTGAAGTGTGATGACCACCACTCTGCTTGAAGTTTGATGGTTGATGACCACCACTCTGTTTGAAGTGTGATGACCACCACTCTGTTTGAAGTTTGATGGTTGATGACCACCACTCTGTTTGAAGTGTGATGACCACCACTCTGTTTGAAGTGTGATGACCACCACTCTGTTTGAAGTGTGATGACCACCACTCTGCTTGAAGTTTGATGGTTGATGACCACCACTCTGTTTGAAGTTTGATGGTTGATGACCACCACTCTGTTTGAAGTTTGATGGTTGATGACCACCACTCTGTTTGAAGTGTGATGACCACCACTCTGCTTGAAGTTTGATGGTTGATGACCACCACTCTGTTTGAAGTTTGATGGTTGATGACCACCACTCTGTTTGAAGTTTGATGACCACCACTCTTTTTGAAGTGTGATGACCACCACTCTGCTTGAAGTTTGATGGTTGATGACCACCACTCTGTTTGAAGTGTGATGACCACCACTCTGTTTGAAGTGTGATGACCACCACTCTGTTTGAAGTGTGATGACCACCACTCTGTTTGAAGTTTGATGGTTGATGACCACCACTCTGTTTGAAGTGTGATGACCACCACTCTGTTTGAAGTGTGATGACCACCACTCTGTTTGAAGTGTGATGACCACCACTCTGCTTGAAGTTTGATGGTTGATGACCACCACTCTGTTTGAAGTTTGATGGTTGATGACCAGCACTCTGTTTGAAGTATGATGACCTACACTCTGTTTGAAGTGTGATGACCACCACTCTGCTTGAAGTGTGATGACCACCACTCTGCTTGAAGTTTGATGGTTGATGACCACCACTCTGTTTGAAGTTTGATGACCACCACTCTTTTTGAAGTGTGATGACCACCACTCTGCTTGAAGTTTGATGGTTGATGACCACCACTCTGTTTGAAGTGTGATGACCACCACTCTGTTTGAAGTTTGATGGTTGATGACCACCACTCTGTTTGAAGTGTGATGACCACCACTCTGTTTGAAGTGTGATGACCACCACTCTGTTTGAAGTGTGATGACCACCACTCTGCTTGAAGTTTGATGGTTGATGACCACCACTCTGTTTGAAGTTTGATGGTTGATGACCATCACTCTGTTTGAAGTTTGATGGTTGATGACCACCACTCTGTTTGAAGTGTGATGACCACCACTCTGCTTGAAGTTTGATGGTTGATGACCACCACTCTGTTTGAAGTTTGATGGTTGATGACCACCACTCTGTTTGAAGTTTGATGACCACCACTCTTTTTGAAGTGTGATGACCACCACTCTGCTTGAAGTTTGATGGTTGATGACCACCACTCTGTTTGAAGTGTGATGACCACCACTCTGTTTGAAGTGTGATGACCACCACTCTGTTTGAAGTGTGATGACCACCACTCTGTTTGAAGTTTGATGGTTGATGACCACCACTCTGTTTGAAGTGTGATGACCACCACTCTGTTTGAAGTGTGATGACCACCACTCTGTTTGAAGTGTGATGACCACCACTCTGCTTGAAGTTTGATGGTTGATGACCACCACTCTGTTTGAAGTTTGATGGTTGATGACCACCACTCTGTTTGAAGTATGATGACCTCCACTCTGTTTGAAGTGTGATGACCACCACTCTGCTTGAAGTGTGATGACCACCACTCTGCTTGAAGTTTGATGGTTGATGACCACCACTCTGTTTGAAGTTTGATGACCACCACTCTTTTTGAAGTGTGATGACCACCACTCTGCTTGAAGTTTGATGGTTGATGACCACCACTCTGTTTGAAGTGTGATGACCACCACTCTGTTTGAAGTTTGATGGTTGATGACCACCACTCTGTTTGAAGTGTGATGACCACCACTCTGTTTGAAGTGTGATGACCACCACTCTGTTTGAAGTGTGATGACCACCACTCTGCTTGAAGTTTGATGGTTGATGACCACCACTCTGTTTGAAGTTTGATGGTTGATGACCACCACTCTGTTTGAAGTTTGATGGTTGATGACCACCACTCTGTTTGAAGTGTGATGACCACCACTCTGCTTGAAGTTTGATGGTTGATGACCACCACTCTGTTTGAAGTTTGATGGTTGATGACCACCACTCTGTTTGAAGTTTGATGACCACCACTCTTTTTGAAGTGTGATGACCACCACTCTGCTTGAAGTTTGATGGTTGATGACCACCACTCTGTTTGAAGTGTGATGACCACCACTCTGTTTGAAGTGTGATGACCACCACTCTGTTTGAAGTGTGATGACCACCACTCTGTTTGAAGTTTGATGGTTGATGACCACCACTCTGTTTGAAGTGTGATGACCACCACTCTGTTTGAAGTGTGATGACCACCACTCTGTTTGAAGTGTGATGACCACCACTCTGCTTGAAGTTTGATGGTTGATGACCACCACTCTGTTTGAAGTTTGATGGTTGATGACCACCACTCTGTTTGAAGTATGATGACCTCCACTCTGTTTGAAGTGTGATGACCACCACTCTGCTTGAAGTGTGATGACCACCACTCTGCTTGAAGTTTGATGGTTGATGACCACCACTCTGTTTGAAGTTTGATGACCACCACTCTTTTTGAAGTGTGATGACCACCACTCTGCTTGAAGTTTGATGGTTGATGACCACCACTCTGTTTGAAGTGTGATGACCACCACTCTGTTTGAAGTTTGATGGTTGATGACCACCACTCTGTTTGAAGTGTGATGACCACCACTCTGTTTGAAGTGTGATGACCACCACTCTGCTTGAAGTTTGATGGTTGATGACCACCACTCTGTTTGAAGTTTGATGGTTGATGACCACCACTCTGTTTGAAGTATGATGACCTCCACTCTGTTTGAAGTGTGATGACCACCACTCTGCTTGAAGTGTGATGACCACCACTCTGCTTGAAGTGTGATGACCACCACTCTGCTTGAAGATTGATGGTTGATGACCACCACTCTGTTTGAAGTTTGATGGTTGATGACCACCACTCTGTTTGAAGTATGATGACCTCCACTCTGTTTGAAGTGTGATGACCACCACTCTGCTTGAAGTGTGATGACCACCACTCTGCTTGAAGTGTGATGACCACCACTCTGTTTGAAGTGTGATGACCACCACTCTGTTTGAAGTGTGATGACCACCACTCTGTTTGAAGTGTGATGACCACCACTCTGTTTGAAGTGTGATGACCACCACTCTGTTTGAAGTATGATGACCACCACTCTGTTTGAAGTTTGATGACCACCACTCTGTTTGAAGTGTGATGACCACCACTCTGCTTGAAGTGTGATGGTTGATGACCACCACTCTGTTTGAAGTTTGATGGTTGATGACCACCACTCTGTTTGAAGTGTGATGACCACCACTCTGTTTGAAGTGTGATGACCACCACTCTGTTTGAAGTGTGATGACCACCACTCTGTTTGAAGTGTGATGACCACCACTTTGTTTGAAGTTTGATGGTTGATGACCACCACTCTGTTTGAAGTTTGATGGTTGATGACCACCACTCTGTTTGAAGTGTGATGACCTCCACTCTGTTTGAAGTGTGATGACCACCACTCTGTTTGAAGTTTGATGACCACCACTCTGTTTCAGTGTGATGGCCACCACTATGTTTGAAGTGTGATGACCACCACTTTGTTTGAAGTGTGATGACCACCACTCTGTTTGAAGTGTGATGACCACCACTCTGTTTGAAGTGTGATGACCACCACTCTGTTTGAAGTGTGATGGCCACCACTCTGTTTGAAGTGTGATGACCACCACTCTGCTTGAAGTGTGATGGTTGATGAACACCACTCTGTTTGAAGTTTGATGACCACCACTCTGTTTGAAGTGTGATGACCACCACTCTGCTTGAAGTTTGATGGTTGATGACCACCACTCTGTTTGAAGTGTGATGACCACCACTCTGTTTGAAGTGTGATGACCACCACTCTGTTTGAATTGTGATGACCACCACTCTGCTTGAAGTTTGATGGTTGATGACCACCACTCTGTTTGAAGTGTGATGTGTGATGTCCACCACTCTGTTTGAAGTATGATGACCTCCACTCTGTTTGAAGTGTGATGGCCACCACTCTGTTTGAAGTGTGATGACCACCACTCTGCTTGAAGTGTGATGGTTGATGAACACCACTCTGTTTGAAGTTTGATGACCACCACTCTGTTTGAAGTGTGATGACCACCACTCTCCTTGAAGTGTGATGACCACCACTCTGTTTGAAGTTTGATGACCACCACTCTGTTTCAGTGTGATGGCCACCACTATGTTTGAAGTGTGATGACCACCACTTTGTTTGAAGTGTGATGACCACCACTCTGTTTGAAGTGTGATGACCACCACTCTGTTTGAAGTGTGATGACCACCACTCTGTTTGAAGTGTGATGGCCACCACTCTGTTTGAAGTGTGATGACCACCACTCTGCTTGAAGTGTGATGGTTGATGAACACCACTCTGTTTGAAGTTTGATGACCACCACTCTGTTTGAAGTGTGATGACCACCACTCTGCTTGAAGTTTGATGGTTGATGACCACCACTCTGTTTGAAGTGTGATGACCACCACTCTGTTTGAAGTGTGATGACCACCACTCTGTTTGAATTGTGATGACCACCACTCTGCTTGAAGTTTGATGGTTGATGACCACCACTCTGTTTGAAGTGTGATGTGTGATGTCCACCACTCTGTTTGAAGTATGATGACCTCCACTCTGTTTGAAGTGTGATGACCACCACTCTGCTTGAAGTGTGATGACCACCACTCTGCTTGAAGTGTGATGACCACCACCCTGCTTGAAGTGTGATGACCACCACTCTGTTTGAAGTGTGATGACCACCACTCTGTTTGAAGTGTGATGACCACCACTCTGCTTGACGTGTGATGACCACCACTCTACTTGACGTATGATGGTTGATGACCACCACTCTGCTTGAAGTGTGATGTGTGATGACCACCAATCTGCTTGAAGTGTGATGTGTGATGACCACCACTCTGCTTGAAGTTTGATGACCACCACTCTGTTGGAAGTGTGATGACCACCACTCTGCTTGAAGTGTGATGACCACCACTCTGCATGAAGTGTGATGACCACCACTCTGTTTGAAGTGTGATGACCACCACTCTGTTTGAAGTGTGATGACCACCACTCTGCTTGACGTGTGATGACCACCACTCTGCTTGAAGTGTGATGTGTGATGACCACCACTCTGCTTGAAGTGTGATGACCACCACTCTGTTTGAAGTGTGATGTGTGATGACCACCGCTCTGTTTGAAGTGTGATGACCACCACTCTGTTTGAAGTGTGATGACCACCACTCTGTTTGAAGTTTGATGACCACCACTCTGTTTGAAGTGTGATGACCACCACTCTGTTTGAAGTTTGATGACCACCACTCTGTTTGAAGTGTGATGACCACCACTCTGCTTGAAGTTTGATGGTTGATGACCACCACTCTGTTTGAAGTGTGATGACCACCACTCTGCTTGAAGTTTGATGGTTGATGACCACCACTCTGTTTGAAGTGTGATGACCACCACTCTGTTTGAAGTGTGATGACCACCACTCTGTTTGAAGTGTGATGACCACCACTCTGCTTGAAGTTTGATGGTTGATGACCACCACTCTGTTTGAAGTTTGATGGTTGATGACCACCACTCTGTTTGAAGTTTGATGACCACCACTCTTTTTGAAGTGTGATGACCACCACTCTGCTTGAAGTTTGATGGTTGATGACCACCACTCTGTTTGAAGTGTGATGACCACCACTCTGTTTGAAGTGTGATGACCACCACTCTGTTTGAAGTGTGATGACCACCACTCTGTTTGAAGTTTGATGGTTGATGACCACCACTCTGTTTGAAGTGTGATGACCACCACTCTGTTTGAAGTGTGATGACCACCACTCTGTTTGAAGTGTGATGACCACCACTCTGCTTGAAGTTTGATGGTTGATGACCACCACTCTGTTTGAAGTTTGATGGTTGATGACCACCACTCTGTTTGAAGTATGATGACCTCCACTCTGTTTGAAGTGTGATGACCACCACTCTGCTTGAAGTGTGATGACCACCACTCTGCTTGAAGTTTGATGGTTGATGACCACCACTCTGTTTGAAGTTTGATGACCACCACTCTTTTTGAAGTGTGATGACCACCACTCTGCTTGAAGTTTGATGGTTGATGACCACCACTCTGTTTGAAGTGTGATGACCACCACTCTGTTTGAAGTTTGATGGTTGATGACCACCACTCTGTTTGAAGTGTGATGACCACCACTCTGTTTGAAGTGTGATGACCACCACTCTGTTTGAAGTGTGATGACCACCACTCTGCTTGAAGTTTGATGGTTGATGACCACCACTCTGTTTGAAGTTTGATGGTTGATGACCACCACTCTGTTTGAAGTTTGATGGTTGATGACCACCACTCTGTTTGAAGTGTGATGACCACCACTCTGCTTGAAGTTTGATGGTTGATGACCACCACTCTGTTTGAAGTTTGATGGTTGATGACCACCACTCTGTTTGAAGTTTGATGACCACCACTCTTTTTGAAGTGTGATGACCACCACTCTGCTTGAAGTTTGATGGTTGATGACCACCACTCTGTTTGAAGTGTGATGACCACCACTCTGTTTGAAGTGTGATGACCACCACTCTGTTTGAAGTGTGATGACCACCACTCTGTTTGAAGTTTGATGGTTGATGACCACCACTCTGTTTGAAGTGTGATGACCACCACTCTGTTTGAAGTGTGATGACCACCACTCTGTTTGAAGTGTGATGACCACCACTCTGCTTGAAGTTTGATGGTTGATGACCACCACTCTGTTTGAAGTTTGATGGTTGATGACCAGCACTCTGTTTGAAGTATGATGACCTACACTCTGTTTGAAGTGTGATGACCACCACTCTGCTTGAAGTGTGATGACCACCACTCTGCTTGAAGTTTGATGGTTGATGACCACCACTCTGTTTGAAGTTTGATGACCACCACTCTTTTTGAAGTGTGATGACCACCACTCTGCTTGAAGTTTGATGGTTGATGACCACCACTCTGTTTGAAGTGTGATGACCACCACTCTGTTTGAAGTTTGATGGTTGATGACCACCACTCTGTTTGAAGTGTGATGACCACCACTCTGTTTGAAGTGTGATGACCACCACTCTGTTTGAAGTGTGATGACCACCACTCTGCTTGAAGTTTGATGGTTGATGACCACCACTCTGTTTGAAGTTTGATGGTTGATGACCATCACTCTGTTTGAAGTTTGATGGTTGATGACCACCACTCTGTTTGAAGTGTGATGACCACCACTCTGCTTGAAGTTTGATGGTTGATGACCACCACTCTGTTTGAAGTTTGATGGTTGATGACCACCACTCTGTTTGAAGTTTGATGACCACCACTCTTTTTGAAGTGTGATGACCACCACTCTGCTTGAAGTTTGATGGTTGATGACCACCACTCTGTTTGAAGTGTGATGACCACCACTCTGTTTGAAGTGTGATGACCACCACTCTGTTTGAAGTGTGATGACCACCACTCTGTTTGAAGTTTGATGGTTGATGACCACCACTCTGTTTGAAGTGTGATGACCACCACTCTGTTTGAAGTGTGATGACCACCACTCTGTTTGAAGTGTGATGACCACCACTCTGCTTGAAGTTTGATGGTTGATGACCACCACTCTGTTTGAAGTTTGATGGTTGATGACCACCACTCTGTTTGAAGTATGATGACCTCCACTCTGTTTGAAGTGTGATGACCACCACTCTGCTTGAAGTGTGATGACCACCACTCTGCTTGAAGTTTGATGGTTGATGACCACCACTCTGTTTGAAGTTTGATGACCACCACTCTTTTTGAAGTGTGATGACCACCACTCTGCTTGAAGTTTGATGGTTGATGACCACCACTCTGTTTGAAGTGTGATGACCACCACTCTGTTTGAAGTTTGATGGTTGATGACCACCACTCTGTTTGAAGTGTGATGACCACCACTCTGTTTGAAGTGTGATGACCACCACTCTGTTTGAAGTGTGATGACCACCACTCTGCTTGAAGTTTGATGGTTGATGACCACCACTCTGTTTGAAGTTTGATGGTTGATGACCACCACTCTGTTTGAAGTTTGATGGTTGATGACCACCACTCTGTTTGAAGTGTGATGACCACCACTCTGCTTGAAGTTTGATGGTTGATGACCACCACTCTGTTTGAAGTTTGATGGTTGATGACCACCACTCTGTTTGAAGTTTGATGACCACCACTCTTTTTGAAGTGTGATGACCACCACTCTGCTTGAAGTTTGATGGTTGATGACCACCACTCTGTTTGAAGTGTGATGACCACCACTCTGTTTGAAGTGTGATGACCACCACTCTGTTTGAAGTGTGATGACCACCACTCTGTTTGAAGTTTGATGGTTGATGACCACCACTCTGTTTGAAGTGTGATGACCACCACTCTGTTTGAAGTGTGATGACCACCACTCTGTTTGAAGTGTGATGACCACCACTCTGCTTGAAGTTTGATGGTTGATGACCACCACTCTGTTTGAAGTTTGATGGTTGATGACCACCACTCTGTTTGAAGTATGATGACCTCCACTCTGTTTGAAGTGTGATGACCACCACTCTGCTTGAAGTGTGATGACCACCACTCTGCTTGAAGTTTGATGGTTGATGACCACCACTCTGTTTGAAGTTTGATGACCACCACTCTTTTTGAAGTGTGATGACCACCACTCTGCTTGAAGTTTGATGGTTGATGACCACCACTCTGTTTGAAGTGTGATGACCACCACTCTGTTTGAAGTTTGATGGTTGATGACCACCACTCTGTTTGAAGTGTGATGACCACCACTCTGTTTGAAGTGTGATGACCACCACTCTGCTTGAAGTTTGATGGTTGATGACCACCACTCTGTTTGAAGTTTGATGGTTGATGACCACCACTCTGTTTGAAGTATGATGACCTCCACTCTGTTTGAAGTGTGATGACCACCACTCTGCTTGAAGTGTGATGACCACCACTCTGCTTGAAGTGTGATGACCACCACTCTGCTTGAAGATTGATGGTTGATGACCACCACTCTGTTTGAAGTTTGATGGTTGATGACCACCACTCTGTTTGAAGTATGATGACCTCCACTCTGTTTGAAGTGTGATGACCACCACTCTGCTTGAAGTGTGATGACCACCACTCTGCTTGAAGTGTGATGACCACCACTCTGTTTGAAGTGTGATGACCACCACTCTGTTTGAAGTGTGATGACCACCACTCTGTTTGAAGTGTGATGACCACCACTCTGTTTGAAGTGTGATGACCACCACTCTGTTTGAAGTATGATGACCACCACTCTGTTTGAAGTTTGATGACCACCACTCTGTTTGAAGTGTGATGACCACCACTCTGCTTGAAGTGTGATGGTTGATGACCACCACTCTGTTTGAAGTTTGATGGTTGATGACCACCACTCTGTTTGAAGTGTGATGACCACCACTCTGTTTGAAGTGTGATGACCACCACTCTGTTTGAAGTGTGATGACCACCACTCTGTTTGAAGTGTGATGACCACCACTTTGTTTGAAGTTTGATGGTTGATGACCACCACTCTGTTTGAAGTTTGATGGTTGATGACCACCACTCTGTTTGAAGTGTGATGACCTCCACTCTGTTTGAAGTGTGATGACCACCACTCTGTTTGAAGTTTGATGACCACCACTCTGTTTCAGTGTGATGGCCACCACTATGTTTGAAGTGTGATGACCACCACTTTGTTTGAAGTGTGATGACCACCACTCTGTTTGAAGTGTGATGACCACCACTCTGTTTGAAGTGTGATGACCACCACTCTGTTTGAAGTGTGATGGCCACCACTCTGTTTGAAGTGTGATGACCACCACTCTGCTTGAAGTGTGATGGTTGATGAACACCACTCTGTTTGAAGTTTGATGACCACCACTCTGTTTGAAGTGTGATGACCACCACTCTGCTTGAAGTTTGATGGTTGATGACCACCACTCTGTTTGAAGTGTGATGACCACCACTCTGTTTGAAGTGTGATGACCACCACTCTGTTTGAATTGTGATGACCACCACTCTGCTTGAAGTTTGATGGTTGATGACCACCACTCTGTTTGAAGTGTGATGTGTGATGTCCACCACTCTGTTTGAAGTATGATGACCTCCACTCTGTTTGAAGTGTGATGGCCACCACTCTGTTTGAAGTGTGATGACCACCACTCTGCTTGAAGTGTGATGGTTGATGAACACCACTCTGTTTGAAGTTTGATGACCACCACTCTGTTTGAAGTGTGATGACCACCACTCTCCTTGAAGTGTGATGACCACCACTCTGTTTGAAGTTTGATGACCACCACTCTGTTTCAGTGTGATGGCCACCACTATGTTTGAAGTGTGATGACCACCACTTTGTTTGAAGTGTGATGACCACCACTCTGTTTGAAGTGTGATGACCACCACTCTGTTTGAAGTGTGATGACCACCACTCTGTTTGAAGTGTGATGGCCACCACTCTGTTTGAAGTGTGATGACCACCACTCTGCTTGAAGTGTGATGGTTGATGAACACCACTCTGTTTGAAGTTTGATGACCACCACTCTGTTTGAAGTGTGATGACCACCACTCTGCTTGAAGTTTGATGGTTGATGACCACCACTCTGTTTGAAGTGTGATGACCACCACTCTGTTTGAAGTGTGATGACCACCACTCTGTTTGAATTGTGATGACCACCACTCTGCTTGAAGTTTGATGGTTGATGACCACCACTCTGTTTGAAGTGTGATGTGTGATGTCCACCACTCTGTTTGAAGTATGATGACCTCCACTCTGTTTGAAGTGTGATGACCACCACTCTGCTTGAAGTGTGATGACCACCACTCTGCTTGAAGTGTGATGACCACCACCCTGCTTGAAGTGTGATGACCACCACTCTGTTTGAAGTGTGATGACCACCACTCTGTTTGAAGTGTGATGACCACCACTCTGCTTGACGTGTGATGACCACCACTCTACTTGACGTATGATGGTTGATGACCACCACTCTGCTTGAAGTGTGATGTGTGATGACCACCAATCTGCTTGAAGTGTGATGTGTGATGACCACCACTCTGCTTGAAGTTTGATGACCACCACTCTGTTGGAAGTGTGATGACCACCACTCTGCTTGAAGTGTGATGACCACCACTCTGCATGAAGTGTGATGACCACCACTCTGTTTGAAGTGTGATGACCACCACTCTGTTTGAAGTGTGATGACCACCACTCTGCTTGACGTGTGATGACCACCACTCTGCTTGAAGTGTGATGTGTGATGACCACCACTCTGCTTGAAGTGTGATGACCACCACTCTGTTTGAAGTGTGATGTGTGATGACCACCGCTCTGTTTGAAGTGTGATGACCACCACTCTGTTTGAAGTGTGATGACCACCACTCTGTTTGAAGTTTGATGACCACCACTCTGTTTGAAGTGTGATGACCACCACTCTGTTTGAAGTTTGATGACCACCACTCTGTTTGAAGTGTGATGACCACCACTCTGTTTGAAGTTTGATGACCACCACTCTGCTTGAAGTGTGATGTGTGATGACTACCGCTCTGTTTGAAGTGTGATGACCACCACTCTGTTTGAAGTGTGATGACCACCACTCTGTTTGAAGTTTGATGACCACCACTCTGTTTGAAGTGTGATGACCACCACTCTGTTTGAAGTTTGATGACCACCACTCTGTTTGAAGTGTGACGACCACCACTCTGTTTGAAGTGTGACGACCACCACTCTGTTTGAAGTGTGATGACCACCACTCTGTTTCAGTGTGATGACCACCACTCTGTTTGAAGTGTGATGACCACCACTGTGTTTGAAGTGTGACGACCACCACTCTCTTTGAAGTGTGACGACCACCACTCTGTTTGAAGTGTGATGACCACCACTCTGTTTGAAGTTTGATGACCACCACTCTGTTCAGAAGTGTGATGACCACCACTCTGTTTGAAGTTTGATGACCACCACTCTGTTTGAATTGTGATGACCACCACTCTGCTTGAAGTGTGATGGTTGATGACCACCACTCTGTTTGAAGTTTGATGGTTGATGACCACCACTCTGTTTGAAGTATGATGACACCCACTCTGTTTGAAGTGTGATGACCACCACTCAGCTTGAAGTTTGATGGTTGATGACCACCACTCTGTTTGAAGTTTGATGGTTGATGACCACCACTCTGTTTGAAGTGTGATGACCACCACTCTGTTTGAAGTGTGATGACCACCACTCTGTTTGAAGTGTGATGATCACCACTCTGTTTGAAGTGTGATGACCACCACTCTGTTGGAAGTGTGATGACCACCACTCTGCTTGAAGTGTGATGACCACCACTCTGTTTGAAGTGTGATGACCACCACTCTGTTTGAAGTGTGATGACCACCACTCTGTTTGAAGTGTGATGACCACCACTCTGTTTGAAGTGTGATGACCACCACTCTGTTTGAAGTATGATGACCACCACTCTGTTTGAAGTGTGATGACCACCACTCTGTTTGAAGTATGATGACCACCACTCTGTTTGAAGTTTGATGACCACCACTCTGTTTGAAGTGTGATGACCACCACTCTGCTTGAAGTGTGATGGTTGATGACCACCACTCTGTTTGAAGTTTGATGGTTGATGACCACCACTCTGTTTGAAGTGTGATGACCACCACTCTGTTTGAAGTGTGATGACCACCACTCTGTTTGAAGTGTGATGACCACCACTTTGTTTGAAGTTTGATGGTTGATGACCACCACTCTGTTTGAAGTTTGATGGTTGATGACCACCACTCTGTTTGAAGTGTGATGACCTCCACTCTGTTTGAAGTGTGATGACCACCACTCTGTTTGAAGTTTGATGACCACCACTCTGTTTCAGTGTGATGGCCACCACTATGTTTGAAGTGTGATGACCACCACTTTGTTTGAAGTGTGATGACCACCACTCTGTTTGAAGTGTGATGACCACCACTCTGTTTGAAGTGTGATGGCCACCACTCTGTTTGAAGTGTGATGACCACCACTCTGCTTGAAGTGTGATGGTTGATGAACACCACTCTGTTTGAAGTTTGATGACCACCACTCTGTTTGAAGTGTGATGACCACCACTCTGCTTGAAGTTTGATGGTTGATGACCACCACTCTGTTTGAAGTGTGATGACCACCACTCTGTTTGAAGTGTGATGACCACCACTCTGTTTGAATTGTGATGACCACCACTCTGCTTGAAGTTTGATGGTTGATGACCACCACTCTGTTTGCAGTTTGATGGTTGATGTCCACCACTCTGTTTGAAGTATGATGACCTCCACTCTGTTTGAAGTGTGATGACCACCACTCTGCTTGAAGTGTGATGACCACCACCCTGCTTGAAGTGTGATGACCACCACTCTGCTTGAAGTGTGATGACCACCACCCTGCTTGAAGTGTGATGACCACCACTCTGTTTGAAGTGTGATGACCACCACTCTGCTTGACGTGTGATGACCACCACTCTACTTGACGTATGATGGTTGATGACCACCACTCTGCTTGAAGTGTGATGTGTGATGACCACCAATCTGCTTGAAGTGTGATGTGTGATGACCACCACTCTGCTTGAAGTTTGATGACCTCCACTCTGTTGGAAGTGTGATGACCACCACTCTGCTTGAAGTGTGATGACCACCACTCTGCATGAAGTGTGATGACCACCACTCTGTTTGAAGTGTGATGACCACCACTCTGTTTGAAGTGTGATGACCACCACTCTGTTTGAAGTGTGATGACCACCACTCTGCTTGACGTGTGATGACCACCACTCTGCTTGAAGTGTGATGTGTGATGACCACCACTCTGCTTGAAGTGTGATGACCACCACTCTGTTTGAAGTGTGATGTGTGATGACCACCGCTCTGTTTGAAGTGTGATGACCACCACTCTGTTTGAAGTGTGATGACCACCACTCTGTTTGAAGTTTGATGACCACCACTCTGTTTGAAGTGTGATGACCACCACTCTGTTTGAAGTTTGATGACCACCACTCTGTTTGAAGTGTGATGACCACCACTCTGTTTGAAGTTTGATGACCACCACTCTGCTTGAAGTGTGATGTGTGATGACTACCGCTCTGTTTGAAGTTTGATGACCACCACTCTGTTTGAAGTTTGATGGTTGATGACCACCACTCTGTTTGAAGTGTGATGACCACCACTCTGTTTGAAGTGTGATGACCACCACTCTGTTTGAAGTGTGATGACCACCACTCTGTTTGAAGTGTGATGACCACCACTCTGTTTGAAGTGTGATGACCACCACTTTGTTTGAAGTGTGATGACCACCACTCTGTTTGAAGTTTGATGACCACCACTCTGTTTCAGTGTGATGGCCACCACTATGTTTGAAGTGTGATGACCACCACTCTGTTTGAAGTGTGATGGCCACCACTCTGTTTGAAGTGTGATGACCACCACTCTGCTTGAAGTGTGATGGTTGATGAACACCACTCTGTTTGAAGTGTGATGACCACCACTCTGTTTGAAGTGTGATGGCCACCACTCTGTTTGAAGTGTGATGACCACCACTCTGCTTGAAGTGTGATGGTTGATGAACACCACTCTGTTTGAAGTTTGATGACCACCACTCTGTTTGAAGTGTGATGACCACCACTCTGCTTGAAGTTTGATGGTTAATGACCACCACTCTGTTTGAAGTGTGATGACCACCACTCTGTTTGAAGTGTGATGACCACCACTCTGTTTGAATTGTGATGACCACCACTCTGCTTGAAGTTTGATGGTTGATGACCACCACTCTGTTTGAAGTTTGATGGTTGATGTCCACCACTCTGTTTGAAGTATGATGACCTCCACTCTGTTTGAAGTGTGATGACCACCACTCTGCTTGAAGTGTAGTGTGATGACCACCACTCTGTTTGAAGTGTGATGACCACCACTCTGATTGAAGTGTGATGACCACCACTCTGCATGAAGTGTGATGACCACCACTCTGTTTGAAGTGTGATGACCACCACTCTGTTTGAAGTGTGATGACCACCACTCTGCTTGACGTGTGATGACCACCACTCTGCTTGAAGTGTGATGTGTGATGACCACCACTCTGCTTGAAGTGTGATGACCACCACTCTGTTTGAAGTGTGATGTGTGATGACCACCGCTCTGTTTGAAGTGTGATGACCACCACTCTGTTTGAAGTGTGATGACCACCACTCTGTTTGAAGTTTGATGACCACCACTCTGTTTGAAGTGTGATGACCACCACTCTGTTTGAAGTTTGATGACCACCACTCTGCTTGAAGTGTGATGTGTGATGACTACCGCTCTGTTTGAAGTGTGATGACCACCACTCTGTTTGAAGTGTGATGACCACCACTCTGTTTGAAGTTTGATGACCACCACTCTGTTTGAAGTGTGATGACCACCACTCTGCTTGAAGTGTGATGACCACCACTCTGTTTGAAGTGTGATGACCACCACTCTGCTTGACGTGTGATGACCACCACTCTACTTGACGTATGATGGTTGATGACCACCACTCTGCTTGAAGTGTGATGTGTGATGACCACCAATCTGCTTGAAGTGTGATGTGTGATGACCACCACTCTGCTTGAAGTTTGATGACCACCACTCTGTTGGAAGTGTGATGACCACCACTCTGCTTGAAGTGTGATGACCACCACTCTGCATGAAGTGTGATGACCACCACTCTGTTTGAAGTGTGATGACCACCACTCTGTTTGAAGTGTGATGACCACCACTCTGCTTGACGTGTGATGACCACCACTCTGCTTGAAGTGTGATGTGTGATGACCACCACTCTGCTTGAAGTGTGATGACCACCACTCTGTTTGAAGTGTGATGTGTGATGACCACCGCTCTGTTTGAAGTGTGATGACCACCGCTCTGTTTGAAGTGTGATGACCACCACTCTGTTTGAAGTGTGATGACCACCACTCTGTTTGAAGTTTGATGACCACCACTCTGTTTGAAGTGTGATGACCACCACTCTGTTTGAAGTGTGATGACCACCACTCTGTTTGAAGTGTGATGACCACCACTCTGTTTGAAGTTTGATGACCACCACTCTGCTTGAAGTGTGATGTGTGATGACTACCGCTCTGTTTGAAGTGTGATGACCACCACTCTGTTTGAAGTGTAATGACCACCACTCTGTTTGAAGTTTGATGACCACCACTCTGTTTGAAGTGTGATGACCACCACTCTGTTTGAAGTTTGATGACCACCACTCTGTTTGAAGTGTGATGACCACCACTCTGTTTGAAGTGTGATGACCACCACTCTGTTTGAAGTTTGATGACCACCACTCTGTTTGAAGTGTGATGACCACCACTCTGTTTGAAGTGTGATGACCACCACTCTGCTTGACGTGTGATGACCACCACTCTACTTGACGTATGATGGTTGATGACCACCACTCTGCTTGAAGTGTGATGTGTGATGACCACCAATCTGCTTGAATTGTGATGTGTGATGACCACCACTCTGCTTGAAGTTTGATGACCACCACTCTGTTGGAAGTGTGATGACCACCACTCTGCTTGAAGTGTGATGACCACCACTCTGCATGAAGTGTGATGACCACCACTCTGTTTGAAGTGTGATGACCACCACTCTGTTTGAAGTGTGATGACCACCACTCTGCTTGACGTGTGATGACCACCCCTCTGCTTGAAGTGTGATGTGTGATGACCACCACTCTGCTTGAAGTGTGATGACCACCACTCTGTTTGAAGTGTGATGTGTGATGACCACCGCTCTGTTTGAAGTGTGATGACCACCACTCTGTTTGAAGTGTGATGACCACCACTCTGTTTGAAGTTTGATGACCACCACTCTGTTTGAAGTGTGATGACCACCACTCTGTTTGAAGTTTGATGACCACCACTCTGTTTGAAGTGTGATGACCACCACTCTGTTTGAAGTTTGATGACCACCACTCTGCTTGAAGTGTGATGTGTGATGACTACCGCTCTGTTTGAAGTGTGATGACCACCACTCTGTTTGAAGTGTGATGACCACCACTCTGCTTGACGTGTGATGACCACCACTCTACTTGACGTATGATGGTTGATGACCACCACTCTGCTTGAAGTGTGATGTGTGATGACCACCAATCTGCTTGAAGTGTGATGTGTGATGACCACCACTCTGCTTGAAGTTTGATGACCTCCACTCTGTTGGAAGTGTGATGACCACCACTCTGCTTGAAGTGTGATGACCACCACTCTGCATGAAGTGTGATGACCACCACTCTGTTTGAAGTGTGATGACCACCACTCTGTTTGAAGTGTGATGACCACCACTCTGTTTGAAGTGTGATGACCACCACTCTGCTTGACGTGTGATGACCACCACTCTGCTTGAAGTGTGATGTGTGATGACCACCACTCTGCTTGAAGTGTGATGACCACCACTCTGTTTGAAGTGTGATGTGTGATGACCACCGCTCTGTTTGAAGTGTGATGACCACCACTCTGTTTGAAGTGTGATGACCACCACTCTGTTTGAAGTTTGATGACCACCACTCTGTTTGAAGTGTGATGACCACCACTCTGTTTGAAGTTTGATGACCACCACTCTGTTTGAAGTGTGATGACCACCACTCTGTTTGAAGTTTGATGACCACCACTCTGCTTGAAGTGTGATGTGTGATGACTACCGCTCTGTTTGAAGTTTGATGACCACCACTCTGTTTGAAGTTTGATGGTTGATGACCACCACTCTGTTTGAAGTGTGATGACCACCACTCTGTTTGAAGTGTGATGACCACCACTCTGTTTGAAGTGTGATGACCACCACTCTGTTTGAAGTGTGATGACCACCACTCTGTTTGAAGTGTGATGACCACCACTTTGTTTGAAGTGTGATGACCACCACTCTGTTTGAAGTTTGATGACCACCACTCTGTTTCAGTGTGATGGCCACCACTATGTTTGAAGTGTGATGACCACCACTCTGTTTGAAGTGTGATGGCCACCACTCTGTTTGAAGTGTGATGACCACCACTCTGCTTGAAGTGTGATGGTTGATGAACACCACTCTGTTTGAAGTGTGATGACCACCACTCTGTTTGAAGTGTGATGGCCACCACTCTGTTTGAAGTGTGATGACCACCACTCTGCTTGAAGTGTGATGGTTGATGAACACCACTCTGTTTGAAGTTTGATGACCACCACTCTGTTTGAAGTGTGATGACCACCACTCTGCTTGAAGTTTGATGGTTAATGACCACCACTCTGTTTGAAGTGTGATGACCACCACTCTGTTTGAAGTGTGATGACCACCACTCTGTTTGAATTGTGATGACCACCACTCTGCTTGAAGTTTGATGGTTGATGACCACCACTCTGTTTGAAGTTTGATGGTTGATGTCCACCACTCTGTTTGAAGTATGATGACCTCCACTCTGTTTGAAGTGTGATGACCACCACTCTGCTTGAAGTGTGATGACCACCACTCTGTTTGAAGTGTGATGACCACCACTCTGTTTGAAGTGTGATGACCACCACTCTGATTGAAGTGTGATGACCACCACTCTGCATGAAGTGTGATGTGTGATGACCACCAATCTGCTTGAAGTGTGATGTGTGATGACCACCACTCTGCTTGAAGTTTGATGACCACCACTCTGTTGGAAGTGTGATGACCACCACTCTGCTTGAAGTGTGATGACCACCACTCTGCATGAAGTGTGATGACCACCACTCTGTTTGAAGTGTGATGACCACCACTCTGTTTGAAGTGTGATGACCACCACTCTGCTTGACGTGTGATGACCACCACTCTGCTTGAAGTGTGATGTGTGATGACCACCACTCTGCTTGAAGTGTGATGACCACCACTCTGTTTGAAGTGTGATGTGTGATGACCACCGCTCTGTTTGAAGTGTGATGACCACCACTCTGTTTGAAGTGTGATGACCACCACTCTGTTTGAAGTTTGATGACCACCACTCTGTTTGAAGTGTGATGACCACCACTCTGTTTGAAGTTTGATGACCACCACTCTGCTTGAAGTGTGATGTGTGATGACTACCGCTCTGTTTGAAGTGTGATGACCACCACTCTGTTTGAAGTGTGATGACCACCACTCTGTTTGAAGTTTGATGACCACCACTCTGTTTGAAGTGTGATGACCACCACTCTGCTTGAAGTGTGATGACCACCACTCTGTTTGAAGTGTGATGACCACCACTCTGCTTGACGTGTGATGACCACCACTCTACTTGACGTATGATGGTTGATGACCACCACTCTGCTTGAAGTGTGATGTGTGATGACCACCAATCTGCTTGAAGTGTGATGTGTGATGACCACCACTCTGCTTGAAGTTTGATGACCACCACTCTGTTGGAAGTGTGATGACCACCACTCTGCTTGAAGTGTGATGACCACCACTCTGCATGAAGTGTGATGACCACCACTCTGTTTGAAGTGTGATGACCACCACTCTGTTTGAAGTGTGATGACCACCACTCTGCTTGACGTGTGATGACCACCACTCTGCTTGAAGTGTGATGTGTGATGACCACCACTCTGCTTGAAGTGTGATGACCACCACTCTGTTTGAAGTGTGATGTGTGATGACCACCGCTCTGTTTGAAGTGTGATGACCACCGCTCTGTTTGAAGTGTGATGACCACCACTCTGTTTGAAGTGTGATGACCACCACTCTGTTTGAAGTTTGATGACCACCACTCTGTTTGAAGTGTGATGACCACCACTCTGTTTGAAGTGTGATGACCACCACTCTGTTTGAAGTGTGATGACCACCACTCTGTTTGAAGTTTGATGACCACCACTCTGCTTGAAGTGTGATGTGTGATGACTACCGCTCTGTTTGAAGTGTGATGACCACCACTCTGTTTGAAGTGTAATGACCACCACTCTGTTTGAAGTTTGATGACCACCACTCTGTTTGAAGTGTGATGACCACCACTCTGTTTGAAGTTTGATGACCACCACTCTGTTTGAAGTGTGATGACCACCACTCTGTTTGAAGTGTGATGACCACCACTCTGTTTGAAGTTTGATGACCACCACTCTGTTTGAAGTGTGATGACCACCACTCTGTTTGAAGTGTGATGACCACCACTCTGCTTGACGTGTGATGACCACCACTCTACTTGACGTATGATGGTTGATGACCACCACTCTGCTTGAAGTGTGATGTGTGATGACCACCAATCTGCTTGAATTGTGATGTGTGATGACCACCACTCTGCTTGAAGTTTGATGACCACCACTCTGTTGGAAGTGTGATGAACACCACTCTGCTTGAAGTGTGATGACCACCACTCTGCATGAAGTGTGATGACCACCACTCTGTTTGAAGTGTGATGACCACCACTCTGTTTGAAGTGTGATGACCACCACTCTGCTTGACGTGTGATGACCACCCCTCTGCTTGAAGTGTGATGTGTGATGACCACCACTCTGTTTGAAGTGTAATGACCACCACTCTGTTTGAAGTTTGATGACCACCACTCTGTTTGAAGTGTGATGACCACCACTCTGTTTGAAGTTTGATGACCACCACTCTGTTTGAAGTGTGATGACCACCACTCTGTTTGAAGTGTGATGACCACCACTCTGTTTGAAGTTTGATGACCACCACTCTGTTTGAAGTGTGATGACCACCACTCTGTTTGAAGTGTGATGACCACCACTCTGCTTGACGTGTGATGACCACCACTCTACTTGACGTATGATGGTTGATGACCACCACTCTGCTTGAAGTGTGATGTGTGATGACCACCAATCTGCTTGAATTGTGATGTGTGATGACCACCACTCTGCTTGAAGTTTGATGACCACCACTCTGTTGGAAGTGTGATGAACACCACTCTGCTTGAAGTGTGATGACCACCACTCTGCATGAAGTGTGATGACCACCACTCTGTTTGAAGTGTGATGACCACCACTCTGTTTGAAGTGTGATGACCACCACTCTGCTTGACGTGTGATGACCACCCCTCTGCTTGAAGTGTGATGTGTGATGACCACCACTCTGCTTGAAGTGTGATGACCACCACTCTGTTTGAAGTGTGATGTGTGATGACCACCGCTCTGTTTGAAGTGTGATGACCACCACTCTGTTTGAAGTTTGATGACCACCACTCTGTTTGAAGTGTGATGACCACCACTCTGTTTGAAGTTTGATGACCACCACTCTGTTTGAAGTGTGATGACCACCACTCTGTTTGAAGTTTGATGACCACCACTCTGCTTGAAGTGTGATGTGTGATGACTACCGCTCTGTTTGAAGTGTGATGACCACCACTCTGTTTGAAGTGTGATGACCACCACTCTGTTTGAAGTGTGATGACCACCACTCTGTTTGAAGTGTGATGACCACCACTCTGCTTGACGTGTGATGACCACCACTCTACTTGACGTATGATGGTTGATGACCACCACTCTGCTTGAAGTGTGATGTGTGATGACCACCAATCTGCTTGAAGTGTGATGTGTGATGACCACCACTCTGCTTGAAGTTCGATGACCACCACTCTGTTGGAAGTGTGATGACCACCACTCTGCTTGAAGTGTGATGACCACCACTCTGCATGAAGTGTGATGACCACCACTCTGTTTGAAGTGTGATGACCACCACTCTGTTTGAAGTGTGATGACCACCACTCTGCTTGACGTGTGATGACCACCACTCTGCTTGAAGTGTGATGTGTGATGACCACCACTCTGTTTGAAGTGTGACGACCACCACTCTGTTTGAAGTGTGACGACCACCACTCTGTTTGAAGTGTGATGACCACCACTCTGTTTCAGTGTGATGACCACCACTCTGTTTGAAGTGTGATGACCACCACTGTGTTTGAAGTGTGACGACCACCACTCTGTTTGAAGTGTGACGACCACCACTCTGTTTGAAGTGTGATGACCACCACTCTGTTTGAAGTTTGATGACCACCACTCTGTTCAGAAGTGTGATGACCACCACTCTGTTTGAAGTTTGATGACCACCACTCTGTTTGAATTGTGATGACCACCACTCTGCTTGAAGTGTGATGGTTGATGACCACCACTCTGTTTGAAGTTTGATGGTTGATGACCACCACTCTGTTTGAAGTGTGATGACCACCACTCTGTTTGAAGTGTGATGACCACCACTCTGCTTGAAGTTTGATGGTTGATGACCACCACTCTGTTTGAAGTTTGATGGTTGATGACCACCACTCTGTTTGAAGTGTGATGACCACCACTCTGTTTGAAGTGTGATGACCACCACTCTGTTTGAAGTGTGATGACCACCACTCTGTTTGAAGTGTGATGACCACCACTCTGTTTGAAGTGTGATGACCACCACTCTGTTGGAAGTGTGATGACCACCACTCTGCTTGAAGTGTGATGACCACCACTCTGTTTGAAGTGTGATGACCACCACTCTGTTTGAAGTGTGATGACCACCACTCTGTTTGAAGTGTGATGACCACCACTCTGCTTGACGTGTGATGACCACCACTCTACTTGACGTATGATGGTTGATGACCACCACTCTGCTTGAAGTGTGATGTGTGATGACCACCAATCTGCTTGAAGTGTGATGTGTGATGACCACCACTCTGCTTGAAGTTCGATGACCACCACTCTGTTGGAAGTGTGATGACCACCACTCTGCTTGAAGTGTGATGACCACCACTCTGCATGAAGTGTGATGACCACCACTCTGTTTGAAGTGTGATGACCACCACTCTGTTTGAAGTGTGATGACCACCACTCTGCTTGACGTGTGATGACCACCACTCTGCTTGAAGTGTGATGTGTGATGACCACCACTCTGCTTGAAGTGTGATGACCACCACTCTGTTTGAAGTGTGATGTGTGATGACCACCGCTCTGTTTGAAGTGTGATGACCACCACTCTGTTTGAAGTGTGATGACCACCACTCTGTTTGAAGTGTGATGACCACCACTCTGTTTGAATTGTGATGACCACCACTCTGCTTGAAGTTTGATGGTTGATGACCACCACTCTGTTTGAAGTGTGATGTGTGATGTCCACCACTCTGTTTGAAGTATGATGACCTCCACTCTGTTTGAAGTGTGATGACCACCACTCTGCTTGAAGTGTGATGACCACCACTCTGCTTGAAGTGTGATGACCACCACCCTGCTTGAAGTGTGATGACCACCACTCTGTTTGAAGTGTGATGACCACCACTCTGTTTGAAGTGTGATGACCACCACTCTGCTTGACGTGTGATGACCACCACTCTACTTGACGTATGATGGTTGATGACCACCACTCTGCTTGAAGTGTGATGTGTGATGACCACCAATCTGCTTGAAGTGTGATGTGTGATGACCACCACTCTGCTTGAAGTTTGATGACCACCACTCTGTTGGAAGTGTGATGACCACCACTCTGCTTGAAGTGTGATGACCACCACTCTGCATGAAGTGTGATGACCACCACTCTGTTTGAAGTGTGATGACCACCACTCTGTTTGAAGTGTGATGACCACCACTCTGCTTGACGTGTGATGACCACCACTCTGCTTGAAGTGTGATGTGTGATGACCACCACTCTGCTTGAAGTGTGATGACCACCACTCTGTTTGAAGTGTGATGTGTGATGACCACCGCTCTGTTTGAAGTGTGATGACCACCACTCTGTTTGAAGTGTGATGACCACCACTCTGTTTGAAGTTTGATGACCACCACTCTGTTTGAAGTGTGATGACCACCACTCTGTTTGAAGTTTGATGACCACCACTCTGTTTGAAGTGTGATGACCACCACTCTGTTTGAAGTTTGATGACCACCACTCTGCTTGAAGTGTGATGTGTGATGACTACCGCTCTGTTTGAAGTGTGATGACCACCACTCTGTTTGAAGTGTGATGACCACCACTCTGTTTGAAGTTTGATGACCACCACTCTGTTTGAAGTGTGATGACCACCACTCTGTTTGAAGTTTGATGACCACCACTCTGTTTGAAGTGTGACGACCACCACTCTGTTTGAAGTGTGACGACCACCACTCTGTTTGAAGTGTGATGACCACCACTCTGTTTCAGTGTGATGACCACCACTCTGTTTGAAGTGTGATGACCACCACTGTGTTTGAAGTGTGACGACCACCACTCTCTTTGAAGTGTGACGACCACCACTCTGTTTGAAGTGTGATGACCACCACTCTGTTTGAAGTTTGATGACCACCACTCTGTTCAGAAGTGTGATGACCACCACTCTGTTTGAAGTTTGATGACCACCACTCTGTTTGAATTGTGATGACCACCACTCTGCTTGAAGTGTGATGGTTGATGACCACCACTCTGTTTGAAGTTTGATGGTTGATGACCACCACTCTGTTTGAAGTATGATGACCACCACTCTGTTTGAAGTGTGATGACCACCACTCAGCTTGAAGTTTGATGGTTGATGACCACCACTCTGTTTGAAGTTTGATGGTTGATGACCACCACTCTGTTTGAAGTGTGATGACCACCACTCTGTTTGAAGTGTGATGACCACCACTCTGTTTGAAGTGTGATGATCACCACTCTGTTTGAAGTGTGATGACCACCACTCTGTTGGAAGTGTGATGACCACCACTCTGCTTGAAGTGTGATGACCACCACTCTGTTTGAAGTGTGATGACCACCACTCTGTTTGAAGTGTGATGACCACCACTCTGTTTGAAGTGTGATGACCACCACTCTGTTTGAAGTGTGATGACCACCACTCTGTTTGAAGTATGATGACCACCACTCTGTTTGAAGTGTGATGACCACCACTCTGTTTGAAGTATGATGACCACCACTCTGTTTGAAGTTTGATGACCACCACTCTGTTTGAAGTGTGATGACCACCACTCTGCTTGAAGTGTGATGGTTGATGACCACCACTCTGTTTGAAGTTTGATGGTTGATGACCACCACTCTGTTTGAAGTGTGATGACCACCACTCTGTTTGAAGTGTGATGACCACCACTCTGTTTGAAGTGTGATGACCACCACTCTGTTTGAAGTGTGATGACCACCACTTTGTTTGAAGTTTGATGGTTGATGACCACCACTCTGTTTGAAGTTTGATGGTTGATGACCACCACTCTGTTTGAAGTGTGATGACCTCCACTCTGTTTGAAGTGTGATGACCACCACTCTGTTTGAAGTTTGATGACCACCACTCTGTTTCAGTGTGATGGCCACCACTATGTTTGAAGTGTGATGACCACCACTTTGTTTGAAGTGTGATGACCACCACTCTGTTTGAAGTGTGATGACCACCACTCTGTTTGAAGTGTGATGGCCACCACTCTGTTTGAAGTGTGATGACCACCACTCTGCTTGAAGTGTGATGGTTGATGAACACCACTCTGTTTGAAGTTTGATGACCACCACTCTGTTTGAAGTGTGATGACCACCACTCTGCTTGAAGTTTGATGGTTGATGACCACCACTCTGTTTGAAGTGTGATGACCACCACTCTGTTTGAAGTGTGATGACCACCACTCTGTTTGAATTGTGATGACCACCACTCTGCTTGAAGTTTGATGGTTGATGACCACCACTCTGTTTGCAGTTTGATGGTTGATGTCCACCACTCTGTTTGAAGTATGATGACCTCCACTCTGTTTGAAGTGTGATGACCACCACTCTGCTTGAAGTGTGATGACCACCACCCTGCTTGAAGTGTGATGGCCACCACTCTGCTTGAAGTGTGATGACCACCACCCTGCTTGAAGTGTGATGACCACCACTCTGTTTGAAGTGTGATGACCACCACTCTGCTTGACGTGTGATGACCACCACTCTACTTGACGTATGATGGTTGATGACCACCACTCTGCTTGAAGTGTGATGTGTGATGACCACCAATCTGCTTGAAGTGTGATGTGTGATGACCACCACTCTGCTTGAAGTTTGATGACCTCCACTCTGTTGGAAGTGTGATGACCACCACTCTGCTTGAAGTGTGATGACCACCACTCTGCATGAAGTGTGATGACCACCACTCTGTTTGAAGTGTGATGACCACCACTCTGTTTGAAGTGTGATGACCACCACTCTGTTTGAAGTGTGATGACCACCACTCTGCTTGACGTGTGATGACCACCACTCTGCTTGAAGTGTGATGTGTGATGACCACCACTCTGCTTGAAGTGTGATGACCACCACTCTGTTTGAAGTGTGATGTGTGATGACCACCGCTCTGTTTGAAGTGTGATGACCACCACTCTGTTTGAAGTGTGATGACCACCACTCTGTTTGAAGTTTGATGACCACCACTCTGTTTGAAGTGTGATGATCACCACTCTGTTTGAACTTTGATGACCACCACTCTGTTTGAAGTGTGATGACCACCACTCTGTTTGAAGTTTGATGACCACCACTCTGCTTGAAGTGTGATGTGTGATGACTACCGCTCTGTTTGAAGTTTGATGACCACCACTCTGTTTGAAGTTTGATGGTTGATGACCACCACTCTGTTTGAAGTGTGATGACCACCACTCTGTTTGAAGTGTGATGACCACCACTCTGCTTGACGTGTGATGACCACCACTCTACTTGACGTATGATGGTTGATGACCACCACTCTGCTTGAAGTGTGATGTGTGATGACCACCAATCTGCTTGAAGTGTGATGTGTGATGACCACCACTCTGCTTGAAGTTTGATGACCACCACTCTGTTGGAAGTGTGATGACCACCACTCTGCTTGAAGTGTGATGACCACCACTCTGCATGAAGTGTGATGACCACCACTCTGTTTGAAGTGTGATGACCACCACTCTGTTTGAAGTGTGATGACCACCACTCTGCTTGACGTGTGATGACCACCACTCTGCTTGAAGTGTGATGTGTGATGACCACCACTCTGCTTGAAGTGTGATGACCACCACTCTGTTTGAAGTGTGATGTGTGATGACCACCGCTCTGTTTGAAGTGTGATGACCACCGCTCTGTTTGAAGTGTGATGACCACCACTCTGTTTGAAGTGTGATGACCACCACTCTGTTTGAAGTTTGATGACCACCACTCTGTTTGAAGTGTGATGACCACCACTCTGTTTGAAGTGTGATGACCACCACTCTGTTTGAAGTGTGATGACCACCACTCTGTTTGAAGTTTGATGACCACCACTCTGCTTGAAGTGTGATGTGTGATGACTACCGCTCTGTTTGAAGTGTGATGACCACCACTCTGTTTGAAGTGTAATGACCACCACTCTGTTTGAAGTGTGATGACCACCACTCTGTTTGAAGTGTGATGACCACCACTCTGTTTGAAGTTTGATGACCACCACTCTGTTTGAAGTGTGATGACCACCACTCTGTTTGAAGTGTGATGACCACCACTCTGTTTGAAGTTTGATGACCACCACTCTGTTTGAAGTGTGATGACCACCACTCTGTTTGAAGTGTGATGACCACCACTCTGCTTGACGTGTGATGACCACCACTCTACTTGACGTATGATGGTTGATGACCATCACTCTGCTTGAAGTGTGATGTGTGATGACCACCAATCTGCTTGAATTGTGATGTGTGATGACCACCACTCTGCTTGAAGTTTGATGACCACCACTCTGTTGGAAGTGTGATGACCACCACTCTGCTTGAAGTGTGATGACCACCACTCTGCATGAAGTGTGATGACCACCACTCTGTTTGAAGTGTGATGACCACCACTCTGTTTGAAGTGTGATGACCACCACTCTGCTTGACGTGTGATGACCACCCCTCTGCTTGAAGTGTGATGTGTGATGACCACCACTCTGCTTGAAGTGTGATGACCACCACTCTGTTTGAAGTGTGATGTGTGATGACCACCGCTCTGTTTGAAGTGTGATGACCACCACTCTGTTTGAAGTGTGATGACCACCACTCTGTTTGAAGTTTGATGACCACCACTCTGTTTGAAGTGTGATGACCACCACTCTGTTTGAAGTTTGATGACCACCACTCTGTTTGAAGTGTGATGACCACCACTCTGTTTGAAGTTTGATGACCACCACTCTGCTTGAAGTGTGATGTGTGATGACTACCGCTCTGTTTGAAGTGTGATGACCACCACTCTGTTTGAAGTGTGATGACCACCACTCTGTTTGAAGTGTGATGACCACCACTCTGTTTGAAGTTTGATGACCACCACTCTGTTTGAAGTGTGATGACCACCACTCTGTTTGAAGTTTGATGACCACCACTCTGTTTGAAGTGTGATGACCACCACTCTGTTTGAAGTTTGATGACCACCACTCTGCTTGAAGTGTGATGTGTGATGACTACCGCTCTGTTTGAAGTGTGATGACCACCACTCTGTTTGAAGTGTGATGACCACCACTCTGTTTGAAGTTTGATGACCACCACTCTGTTTGAAGTGTGACGACCACCACTCTGTTTGAAGTGTGACGACCACCACTCTGTTTGAAGTGTGATGACCACCACTCTGTTTCAGTGTGATGACCACCACTCTGTTTGAAGTGTGATGACCACCACTGTGTTTGAAGTGTGACGACCACCACTCTGTTTGAAGTGTGACGACCACCACTCTGTTTGAAGTGTGATGACCACCACTCTGTTTGAAGTTTGATGACCACCACTATGTTCAGAAGTGTGATGACCACCACTCTGTTTGAAGTTTGATGACCACCACTCTGTTTGAATTGTGATGACCACCACTCTGCTTGAAGTGTGATGGTTGATGACCACCACTCTGTTTGAAGTTTGATGGTTGATGACCACCACTCTGTTTGAAGTGTGATGACCACCACTCTGTTTGAAGTGTGATGACCACCACTCTGCTTGAAGTTTGATGGTTGATGACCACCACTCTGTTTGAAGTTTGATGGTTGATGACCACCACTCTGTTTGAAGTGTGATGACCACCACTCTGTTTGAAGTGTGATGACCACCACTCTGTTTGAAGTGTGATGACCACCACTCTGTTTGAAGTGTGATGACCACCACTCTGTTTGAAGTGTGATGACCACCACTCTGCTTGAAGTGTGATGACCACCACTCTGTTTGAAGTGTGATGACCACCACTCTGTTTGAAGTGTGATGACCACCACTCTGTTTGAAGTGTGATGACCACCACTCTGTTTGAAGTGTGATGACCACCACTCTGTTTGAAGTGTGATGACCACCACTCTGTTTGAAGTGTGATGACCACCTCTCTGTTGGAAGTGTGATGACCACCACTCTGTTTGAAGTGTGATGACCACCTCTCTGTTTGAAGTGTGATGACCACCACTCTGTTTGAAGTGTGACGACCACCACTCTGTTTGAAGTGTGATGACCACCACTCTGTTTGAAGTGTGATGACCACCACTCTGTTTGAAGTGTGATGACCACCACTTTGTTTGAAGTGTGATGACCACCACTCTGTTTGAAGTGTGATGACCACCACTCTGTTTGAAGTGTGATGACCACCACTCTGTTTGAAGTGTGATGACCACCACTCTGTTTGAAGTGTGATGACCACCACTCTGTTTGAAGTGTGATGACCACCACTCTGTTTGAAGTGTGATGACCACCACTCTGTTTGAAGTGTGATGACCACCTCTCTTCTCTACCTTTAATTCCCAGTTTTCCATATAAAGGTCATTTCCAAGCAGCGCTCCATAAGGAAACTCTGATGAGGTTTTGCTTTAATCATATAATCATTCAAACTCATTTAGAGGAAGAGGATCGTTTGGAAAGAAATTAAATTAAGTTACTATGTCCAGTGGTGTAAATTACTTAAGTAAAAATACCTTAAAGTACTACGTAAGTAGTTGTTTTGGGTATCTGTACTTTACTATTTATATTTGTGGCAACTTTTTCTTTACTACATTCCTAAGAAAATAATGTACTTTTTACATCCCTGACACCCAAAATGTATTTTGGACGCTTAGTAGAAAAGGGAAATGGTCCAATTCAAGCACTTATCAAGAGAACATCCCTGGTCCCCCCTACTGCCTCTGATCTGGAGGACTCACTAAACAGAGAACAGCCCTGGTCACCCCTACTGCCTCTGATCTAGAGGACTCACTAAACAGAGAACATCCCTGGTCATCCCTACTGCCTCTGATCTAGAGGACTCACTAAACAGAGAACATCCCTGGTCATCCCTACTGCCTCTGATCTGGAGGACTCACTAAACAGAGAACATCCCTGGTCCCCCCTACTGCCTCTGATCTGGAGGACTCACTAAACAGAGAACATCCCTGGTCCCCCCTACTGCCTCTGATCTGGAGGACTCACTAAACAGAGAACATCCCTGGTCCCCCCTACTGCCTCTGATCTAGAGGACTCACTAAACAGAGAACATCCCTGGTCCCCCCTACTGCCTCTGATCTGGAGGACTCACTAAACAGAGAACATCCCTGGTTATCCCTACTGCCTCTGATCTGGAGGACTCACTAAACAGAGAACATCCCTGGTTATCCCTACTGCCTCTGATCTGGTGGACTCACTAAACAGAGAACATCCCTGGTCATCCCTACTGCCTCTGATCTAGAGGACTCACTAAACAGAGAACATCCCTGGTCATCCCTACTGCCTCTGATCTAGAGGACTCACTAAACAGAGAACATCCCTGGTCCCCCCTACTGCCTCTGATCTGGAGGACTCACTAAACAGAGAACATCCCTGGTCCCCCCTACTGCCTCTGATCTGGAGGACTCACTAAACAGAGAACATCACTGGTCCTCCCCTACTGCCTCTGATCTGGAGGACTCACTAAACAGAGAACATCCCTGGTTATCCCTACTGCCTCTGATCTGGCAGACTCACTAAACAGAGAACATCCCTGGTTATCCCTACTGCCTCTGATCTGGTGGACTCACTAAACAGAGAACATCCCTGGTCACCCCTACTGCCTCTGATCTGGCAGACTCACTAAACAGAGAACATCCCTGGTTATCCCTACTGCCTCTGATCTGGAGGACTCACTAAACAGAGAACATCCCTGGTTATCCCTACTGCCTCTGATCTGGAGGACTCACTAAACAGAGAACATTCCTGGTTATCCCTACTGCCTCTGATCTGGCAGACTCACTAAACAGAGAACATCCCTGGTTATCTATACTGCCTCTGATCTGGCGGACTCATCAAACACAAATGCTTAATTTGTAAATGATGTCTGAGTGTTGGAGTGTGCCCCTGGCTATACTAAAATAAAAAGTAAATAAGAGAATCATGCCATCTTGTTTGCTTAATATAAAGAATTTGAAATGATTTATACTTTTACATTGATTTTTAAGTATATTGTAGCAATTACATTTACTTTTGACACTTAAGTATATTTAAAACCAAATACGTTTAGACTTTTACTCAAGTAGTATTTTACTGGGTGAGTCATTTTCTATTAAGTTATCTTTACTTTTACTCAATTATGACAATTGTGTAGTTTTTCCACCGCTGTAATGCGATGCTACTGGTGGCAGAGAAGTCAGGCGCAGGAGAGTGGAAACTGATTTACAACGGCTGTGTTTAATAACCATAAACCACCGTAAACAGAATAATACAATAAATGGGTCAAACAAAACCCAGTCATTACCAGCACTACAAGCACAAGCACTACAACAAACAATTACAGACAAGGACATGGATTGGAACAGAGGATTAAATACACAACATGTAATTGATGGAATTGGAACCAGGTGTGATGGAAGACAAGACAAAACCAATGGAAAGTGAAAAGTGGTCGCCCGAACAAGGACAGGGACCAACTTTGGCAGAAGTCGTGACAACCGCTGACTATGTCACAACATGTTGATACGATGTTGTAACTAGTTTAAGTCCAGCATTACTTCACAGCTATAAGAGTAACTTAATGTTAAGTGTTACCTCAATGCATTTAATTAAAGCTAGGCCTAATATATTTCATATGTGACTTTTCTACCCAGAAAGCAACACAAGCAACTGTGAAGCTGTTGTTGTGAACTCATGTTACCATCATAGAATTATAGGATCTCTATGGTAACCATCACCCTCCCTGACTAAGCAAATGCCCTCCATATGGAAGTGAGAGATACCGCTGAGGACACGCAAACACACACACACACACACACACACACACACACACACACACACACACACACACACACACACACACACACACACACACACACACACACACACACACACACACACACACACACACACACACACACACACACACACACACACAGTGAGATACCACTGTGGACACTCTTAGCTATATGGGTTTGCTGTATGTGCTCGGGCCACCCTTTCACAGCTCAGGTTGTAGTGATATTGGACAAGAGCCCAAAAATAGTTGAATGAAACAGACCTGGGTTCAAGTAATACTTGAAGTCATTCAAAGACATATCTGGGCTTGATTTAGCTTGCCTGGCATAATGGCCCCAATAGGGTAGTCGCAAGACTGCAAAACCCTTCCAACTGGCACTTTTAGAAGACTAAAGCAAACGCTGAAACTAGTTGAAAGATGTTGAATATATTTGAATCCACATGTGGAATGAAAATCCTGCTGTTATCATCTGAGCCCCTGGCAGAAGGAGGAATGTTATTTTTGATTCACTGTGCAAGCAGGTAGAAGCAGAGAGCTGAAGACGTGAGCATGTTTAATGAAACTTGTTTCCACACACGTGCTACTGCTCTGGTCGAGGCTGTGTCTGCCATGGTTTTAAGAGAACAACTCTGGTAACACTTTACTTCAAATATGCAAGTGTCATGTGTTATCGGCCCTGCGATAGACTGGTGTTCTGTCCAAGGGGTGTACTTGTACATCAAGCTACATCAGGCTACAAAAACAGGAGATAGAATAGTGTCCTGTCCAGGGATTCTAAGGCACTGCAGCTCAGTGCTAGAGGCGTCACTACAGACACCCTGGTTCGAATCCAGGCTGTATCACAACCGCTGTGATTGGGAGTCCCATTGGGCGGCGCACAATTAGCCCAGCGTCGTCTGGGTTAGGCCGGTGTAATAATGTGATCTGATTGGACTAGGTCATGATAATTTGATCTGATTGAACTAGGTCATGATTGAGGCCAATGGTGATTTTAAAACAGTTACAGTCTAATGGCTGTGATGGGAGAACACTGAGGATGGATCAACAACATTGTAGTTACTCCACACTACTAACCTAATTGACAGAGTGAAAAAAAGGAAGCCTGTACAGAATACAAATATTCCAAAACATGCATCCTGTTTGCAGTAAGGCACATAAGTAGTAGTGCATAAAATGTGGCAAAGCAATTAACTTTTTATCCTGAATACAAAGTATTATGTTTGGGGCAACTCCAATACAACACATTACTGAGTACCACTTTCCATATTTTCAAGCATAGTGATGATTGCATCATGTTATGGGTATGTTTGTACTTGTTAAGGACTGGGGAGTTTTTCAGGATAAACATTTTCCAGAATGGAGGTAAGCATAGGCAAAATCCTAGAGCAAAACCTGGTTCAGTCTGCCTTCCAACAGAACCAGAGAGTTGAATTCACCTTTCAGCAGGACAATAACCTAAAACACAAGGCCAAATCTACCCAGGAGTGTCTAACCAAGAAGACAATGAATTTTCCTGAGTGGCTGAGTTACAGTTTTGACTTAAATCTACTTGAACATCTACGGCAAGACTAGCCGTAGATGATCAACAACAAATCTAGCAATGATCAAAAACAAATATATTGGTCCATCCTCCATTTTTCTTCTATCACAACCATTAAACTCTCTAACTGTTTTAAAGTCACCATTGGCCTCATCGTGAAATCGCTGAGAGGTTTCCTTCCTCTTCGGCAACTGAGTTATGAAGGACACCTGTATCTTTGTAGTGACTGGGTGTAATGATAAACCATCCAAAGTGTAAATAATAACCACCATTATCAAAGGGATATTCAACTCGGCTTTTACATTTTTTAACAATCTTGGTGCCCTTCTTTGCAAGGCATTGAAAAACCTCCATGGTCTTTGTGGTTTAATCTAAGGGACCTTACATATAATTATATGTGTGAGGTACAGAGATGAGGTAGTCGTTCAAAAATCTTGTTAAGCACTATTATTGCACACGGAGTCCATACAACTTATTATGTAGTTAGTTTGTTATCTGGAGTACTTCTCCTGTCCTATTCGGTGTCCTGTGTGAATCTAAGTGTGCGTTCTCTAATTCTCTCCTTCTCTCTTTCTTTTCTCTCTCTCGGAGGACCTGAGCCCTAGGACCATGCCCCAGGACTACCTGACATGATGACTCCTTGCTGTCCCCAGTCCACCTGGCCGTGCTGCTGCTCCAGTTTCAACTGTTCTGCCTTATTATTATTCGACCATGCTGGTCATTTATGAACATTTGAACATCTTGGTCATGTTCTGTTATAATCTCCACCCGGCACAGCCAGAAGAGGACTGGCCACCACACATATGCTCTCTCTAATTCTCTCTTTCTTTCTCTCTCTCGGAGGACCTGAGCCCTAGGACCATGCCCCAGGACTACCTGACATGATGACTCCTTGCTGTCCCCAGTCCATCTGACCGTGCTGCTGCTCCAGTTTCAACTGTTCTGCCTTATTATTATACGACCATGCTGGTCATTTATGAACATTTGAACATCTTATAATCTCCACCCAGCACAGCCAGAAGAGGACTGGCCACCCCACATAGCCTGGTTCCTCTCTAGGTTTCTTCCTAGGTTTTGGCCTTTCTAGGGAGTTTTTCCTAGCCACCGTGCTTCTACACCTGCATTGCTTGCTGTTTGGGGTTTTAGGCTGGGTTTCTGTACAGCACTTTGAGATATCAGCTGTTGTACGAAGGGCTATATAAATACATTTGATTTGATTTGATTTTGATGTGATTTGATGTGACTTGTTAAGCACATTTTTACTCCTGAACTTATTTAGGCTTGCCATAACAAAGGGGTTGAATACATATTGAAGACATTTCAGCTATTCATTTTTTATGAATTTGTAAAAATTACTGGAAACATAATTCCACTTTGACAATATGGGATATTGTGTGTAGGCCAGTGACTCCCAACAAACTAAATTTACTCAATTTTGGCTGTAACACTACAAAATGTGGAAAAAGTCAAGGGATGTGATTACTGTCTGAAGGCTCCATGATACAGCAGCTGTCTGATTCCTCTAGGAGTTACAACCCTGATGTTTAGGACATACTGTATGTGTAGTTCATTCACTCCTCAGCTGTTTTTCCCTCTATAAGACTGTCAATTACTGGAATTCCTTCTTTGGCCGCTTTCAAAACCTCTCCTGGAAAATAGCACATATTGTGTTTTTCAATTATTTCCTGTATAGCGCTCATGGACATTCAATATATATATATATAGAGAGAGAGACAGGGACAGAAGGAGATCAAATACCATTAAGTGCCTCACGTGTTTGATTTATTTAATGAGGTGTATATTTTGAAAGCCAGTCTTTACATAATACATGGTCATATCAGTTGAGGAATGAAGCTACTGCATATTAATTATACACGGAGGTCACCAGAGAGATATTAGCATCGCCAGCAGCAGAGGCAGCAGCAGACTCACGTCTTCATCTGTTTCTCCAAGCATCCGTCCCAAATGGCACCCCATTCCCTATATAGTGCACTACTTTTGACCAGAGCTCTATAGACACTGGTCAAAAGTAGTGCACTATATAGGAATTAGGATGTCATTTGTGAGGCAGCCTGGTGCTGCTGTTGCTCAGGTGTGCGTGCAGGGATACAGGGATATCTCCTGATTGTGGCCTGTCAGATGTGTCTCAGCTGATTGTTGAGTTAATTGTGTCGATTTCAATGAACACCTCTGTGACATTTAAACTACAGGGTCCCCGGGCGAGACGTACATGTGACAGAAGAAACAGAGGAGCATCTGTAGGGGACCATCTGTAGATAGTGCATAAGTACATAATAATAGGAATTTTCTTCTTCTCTTCCTCTCTTCTCCTCTCCTCTGCTTCTCTCCTCCCTGATTGATCTGTGGAGGATGGTGATTTGTTTTACGGCTGTGATCGAGGACAAAGATGAATCACACTGGTTAGCAGACCTGGATTCAAACACAATTTGAAATCATTCAAACATTTCATGCATTTGCTCAAGCCTGTCTGGAATAACATACTATTCAAAATACCATTTGAACCCAGCTCTGCTGCTTAGCGACGCTGCAATATGAAGATTGTCTCCGAGAGATCTGTGGTAGACGGTGCCAAGACGTGACTCCCCACGTGGCTGGCCGGCCAGCTCGGCCAATGACAGCTGTCTGATATGTCTGGTGTGGATTAACTGAAAGATTATTTCAGCGGTAGCAGTTTCTCTCTGGCCGAGGAGTCGCGTTCCCTTGGATGATTCACTGTCCCCGAACCATATGCACTGCTTCTATGAAGCATCCAACAAGCAGAGATGGAAGCTAATCAAAACCAGTTAGATTTAAATGACAGTACAGTTCAAGGACAAGGTTGAACAAATATTTGTATTCATGTTTAGGATTGAGAAATATTTATATTATTCATATAATTAATGCAAAGATAAAATATCTGTGTCCTTTCATAGAGTTTATGTGCATGGCCAGTATTACTAAATGAATGATATGTACCCATTGTTTTGAAGAATATAGCTTGGCTCATGAGCTTAGTTCGTCTGTCGTACCCCTTCAGAACCCCCCAAAAATATTGTTTACTCCAATGAGTGTAATAATGTAAACGTAAACAAACAATGTGCAGCCTTAAAACATGGTAAAAAAAATATTTTTGATTTAATGGACGGTCGGTCATTGCATCCATAGCTCTGTCTATAGAGTAGTAGAATTCTTACAGCCCCATCACTGAGCCTTTTACTGAAACAATGGCGGGTAGTTCGCATTATTGTTTCAAACTGTGGATTTCCCCTTTAACGTGCAACTGGTGCATGGAACAAAAGTACACCCACTTAAAAATGTGAATAAATGATGTGCTGGAAAAAAATATATAGTGTTTTAACATTCAAGCTTTCGACATGAACAGTATAGCAAAGAAAACAGTTGATTTCTACCCAAACACTGTTAGTGTAGAAGATGCAGAAGATTAGTGGTTAATTGCTCTGATTAACATATATCAACCAGATTATTACCAGATTATTAGGCCTACCCTAGTCTAAATGCCAGATGGCATGTCCTTCTACGATTGGTCCTGTGTTAATGACTGTGTCTAATAGCCATTCATGTCATGGCATTTCTTTGGTAACGTAAAACAAACTCAGATATTAGATATTGTTCACAGTAATCCATCATTTTCAACTCATGGTATTTCCAACTCTTGTGGGAACCCCCCACCCACCCCCCCTAGAAGGACACAGTATTGTATTACTAATTAAACTATGTAAATAGCCCCTGTTCTTTGGAGAGAAATTAAATAATGCCGTACCGGTATAGACTAACTATCTGATTCATTTAATGTTCTTCCCACCACAGCTAAATCAGACTCAGAACAGAAATGATAAACCTTTCCACTAATGCAGAGTAAAAAGGTTTATCCACCCAGGTCCCATGCTGTTCCATTCCCTATATAGTGCACTACTTTTGACCAGGGCCCGTAGGGAACCCGCTAGTCAAACGTAGTACACTGTATAAGGAACAGGGTACCATTTGAGCCGTGGCCTATGTTCCATGCAGCTACGGCCTCCAGTGATGACCAGTCAAATTGGATTAAGTCTGTGGAGGCTTGGGGGTTCTCTACAGCTGCTGCAGCTTGATAGGGGGGTTTAGGTGAGCTGCAAAGTGTTAACTTGGCCCCACTTAAAAGACTAGCACAGACACACATTTATATTCTATAGCCAACCACTGGCACTGGCAGGTTACAATGCCAGCAGAGTAGGATAGTAGTCATGTCGCTAATGAAAAATAATGCAGAAAATCTATATATGTGGAGTGGATATTGTTTGTTTCAATAGATATTAATCATGTACATTACTCTCTACCGTCTCTACTACTACTCTACTGTGTTATAAGGATAAAGACTACTACTACTACTACTCTACTGTGTTATAAGGATAAAGACTACTACTACTCTACTGTGTTATAAGGATAAAGACTACTACTACTCTACTGTGTTATAAGGATAAAGACTACTACTACTACTCTACTGTGTTATAAGGATAAAGACTACTACTCTACTGTGTTATAAGGATAAAGACTACTACTACTCTACTGTGTTATAAGGATAAAGACTACTACTACTACTACTGTGTTATAAGGATAAAGACTACTACTACTGTGTTATAAGGATAAAGACTACTACTACTGTGTTATAAGGATAAAGACTACTACTACTACTACTACTACTACTCTACTGTGTTATTAGGATAAAGACTACTACTACTACTACTGTGTTATAAGGATAAAGACTACTACTACTACTACTACTACTACTCTACTGTGCTATAAGGATAAAGATGACTAATACTACTACTACTACTACTGTGTTAAAAGGATACAGACTACTACTACTACTACTACTACTACTCTACTGTGTTATAAGGATAAAGATTACTGTTACTCTACCATACATCATTTTTTCATGTTCTAAATTAAAATGGAAAATGTGTTTTTTTTGTGACATTTTTTTGTTTTTCACAATATAAAACATACACACGCAAACAAAAACATAGAGACGTTCACGAACATTCCTAACATCCCTCCTGCCCAGACCCACCAGCTCACACTCCCATCCCCCAGGCCCGCATCACTCTCTGCCACATGGCCTCAAACTGCACCATTTTGTTTCTCTCCGTCGCCCACACACTTTCAACATTTAGATAATAAATAATTTGACCTTTCCTTTGTGTTAGAGATGGAGGATTGGTTGATTTCCAGTTTTTAATTATACGTGTTTTCAAGATGATTGACGAGAAAAGTATGTTCCTGCTTCCTGTTTGGCCCTGTCCGGGGGTGTCCTCGGATGGGGCCACAGTGTCTCCTGACCCCCCCTGTCTCAGCCTCCAGTATTTATGCTGCAGTAGTTTATGTGTCGGGGGGCTAGGGTCAGTTTGTTATATCTGGAGTACTTCTCCTGTCCTATTCGGTGTCCTGTGTGAATCTAAGTGTGCGTTCTCTAATTCTCTCTTTCTCTCTCTCGGAGGATCTGAGCCTTAGGACTATGCCCCAGGACTACCTGACATGATGACTCCTTGCTGTCCCCAGTCCACCTGGCCATGCTGCTGCTCCAGTTTCAACTGTTCTGCCTTATTATTATTCGACCATGCTGGTCATTTATGAACATTTGAACATCTTGGCCATGTTCTGTTAAAATCTCCACCTGGCACAGCCAGAAGAGGACTGGCCACCCCACATATGCTCTCTCTAATTCTCTCTTTCTTTCTCTCTCTCGGAGGACCTGAGCCCTAGGACCATGCCCCAGGACTACCTGGCATGATGACTCCTTGCTGTCCCCAGTCCATCTGACCGTGCTGCTGCTCCAGTTTCAACTGTTCTGCCTTATTATTATACGACCATGCTGGTCATTTATGAACATTTGAACATCTTGGCCATGTTCTGTTATAATCTCCACCCGGCACAGCCAGAAGAGGACTGGCCACCCCACATAGCCTGGTTCCTCTCTAGGTTTCTTCCTAGGTTTTGGCCTTTCTAGGGAGTTTTTCCTAGCCACCGTGCTTCTACACCTGCATTGCTTGCTGTTTGGGGTTTTAGGCTGGGTTTCTGTACAGCACTTTGAGATATCAGCTGATGTACGAAGGGCTATATAAATACATTTGATTTGATTTGATTATGGTAGAACCCATCGGGTATCTCACCGCACCCTCATGTGCCATGTCTTGAAAAATTAACAGATTAAAAGTTCATTTACACTTTAATACTTCTGACAGACAACTTTTTAACTTCACCCATAACTTTTGGACTTTTTAGCATTCCCAGAAGGCATGAATTATTGAGAAAATTTGTATTTATGTGTAGTGTAGATACTGTATATATTGTGAATATTACTCTGTCGTACTGTCATAAGGCATCGAGGTAAAGGCTAGAGCTGCCGCTTTCAAGGAGTGTTAGACTAATCCGGACGCTTATAAGAAATCCCGCTACGCCCCCCAGACGAACCATCAAACAAGCAAAGCATCAATACAGGACTAAGATTGAATCCTACTACCCATGCTCTGATGCTCGTCCGACGTGGCAGGGCTTGAAAACTATTACTGACTACAAAGGGAAACCCAGATGCGAGCTGCCCAGTGACGCGAGACTACCAGACGAGTAAAATGCTTTTAATGCTCGCTTCGAGGCAAGCAACACTGAATCATGCACTCGTGCACCAGCTGTTCTGGATGATTGTGATAAAGCTCTCGTTAGCCGATGTGAACAAAACCTTTAAACAGGTCAACATTCACAAAGCCGCTGGGCCAGACGGATTACCAGGACGTGTACTCAAAGCATGCACGGACCAACTTTCAAGTGTCTTCACTGACATTTTCAACTTCTGCCTGACCAAGTCTGTAATACCTAAATGTTTCAAATAGACCACCATTGTCCCTGTGCCCAAGGAAGCGAAGGTAACCTGCCTAAATGTTTACCACCCCGTGGCGCTCACGTCGGTAGCCATGAAGTGCCTTGAAAGGCTGGTCATGGCTCACATCAACAGCATCCTCCCAAACACCCTAGACCCACTCCAATTCGCATACCGCCCCAACAGATCCACAGATGACGCAATCTCAATTGCACTCCACACTGCCCTTTCTCACCTGGACAAAAGGAACACCTATGTGAGAATGATGTTCATTGACTACATCTCAGCGTTCAACACCATAGTGGTCACGAAGCTCATCACTACGCTAAGGACTCCGGGACTAAACACCTCCCTCTGCAACTGGATCCTGGACTTCCTGACGGGCCGCCCGTAGGTGGTAAGGGTAGGCAATAACACATCTGCCACGCTGATCCATAACACTGGGGCCCCTCAGGGGTGTGTACTTAGTCCCCTCCCGTTTTCCCTGTCCACACATGACTGCGTGGCCAAACACAACTCCAACACCATCATTAAGTTTGTTGACGACACAACAGTGGTAGGCCTGTTCACCGGCAACGATGAGACAGCCTATAGGGTGGAGGTCAGAGAACTGGCAGCATGGACAACTGCCAGGACACCAACCTCTCCCTCAAGGTGAGCAAGACTAAGGAGCTGATCGTGGACTACAGGAAATGGCGGAACGAACAGGCCCCCATTAACATTGGCGGGGCTGTAGTGGAGCGGTTCAAGAGTTTCGAGTTCCTTGGTGTCCACATCACCAACAAACTATCATGGTCCAAACATACAGTACCAAGACAGTCGTAAGAGGGCAGGACAAAACCTTTTCCCCCTCAGGGGACTGAAAAGATTTTGCATGGGTCCCCAGATCCTCAAAAGCTTCAACAGCTGCACCATCGAGAGCATGCTGACCGGTTGCATCACTGCCGGGTATGGCAACTGCTCGGCATCTGACTGTAAGGCGCTACAGAGGGTAGTGCAAACGGCCCCAAGCTTCCTGCCAGGACCTATTAATAGGTGGTGTCAGAGGAAAGCCCATAAAATTGTCAGAGACTCCAGTCACCCAAGTTATAGACTGTTTTCTCTGCTACTGCACAGCAAGCAGTACCGGATCACCAAGTCTAGGACCAAAAGGCTCCTCAACAGCTTCTACCCCGAAGCCATAAGACTGCTGGCTGAACAATTCATAAAATCGCCACTGGACAATTTACATTGACACCCCCCTCCCTTTTGTACACTGCTGCTACTAGCTGTTTGTTTGTTACCTATGCATAGTCACTTCGCTACATGTACAGATTACCCCCGCTAGCCTGTACCCCTACATGTACAGATTACCTCAACTAGCCTGTACCCCTACATGTACAGATTACCTCCACTACCCTGTACCCCTACATGAACAGATTACCTCAACTAACCTGTACCCCTACAAATACAGATTACCCCCACTAGCCTGTACCCCTACATGTACACATGACCTCCACTAGCCTGTACCCCTACATGTACAGATTACCCCCACTAGCCTGTACCCCTACATGTACAGATTACCTCCACAAACCTGTACCCCTACATGTACAGATTACCTCCACTAGCCTGTACCCCTACATGTACACATGACCTCCACTAGCCTGTACCCCTACATGTACAGATTACCCCCACTAGCCTGTACCCCTACATGTACAGATTACCTCCACTATCCTGTACCCCTACAAATACAGATGACCTCCACTAGCCTGTACCCCTACATGTACACATGACCTCCACTAGCCTGTACCCCTACATGTACAGATTACCCCACTAGCCTGTACCCCTACATGTACAGATTACCTCCACTATCCTGTACCCCTACAAATACAGATTACCCCCACTAGCCTGTACCCCTACAAATACAGATTACCTCAACTAGCCTGTACCCCTACAAATACAGATTACCTCCACTAGCCTGTACCCCTACAAATACAGATTACCTCCACTAGCCTGTACCCCTACAAATACAGATTACCCCCACTAGCCTGTACCCCTACATGTACAGATTACCTCCACTAGCCTGTACCCCTACATGTACAGATTACCTTCACTAGCCTGTACCCCTACAAATACAGATTACCTTCACTAGCCTGTACCCCTACAAATACAGATTACCTCCACTAGCCTGTACCCCTACATGTACAGATTACCTCCACTAGCCTGTACCCCTACATGTACAGATTACCTCCACTAGCCTGTACCCCTACATGTACAGATTACTTGACTCAGTACCGGTGCCCCCTGTATTTAGCCTCCACACTGACTCGGTACCGGTGCCCCCTGTATATAGCCTCCACACTGAACTCGGTACCGGTGCCCCCTGTATATAGCCTTCACACTGACTCGGTACCGGTGCCCCCTGTATATAGCCTCCACACTGACTCGGTACCCGTGCCCCCTGTATATAGCCTTCACACTGACTCGGTACCGGTGCCCCCTGTATATAGCCTCCACACTGACTCGGTACCGGTGCCGCCTGTATATAGCCTCCACACTGACTCGGTACCGGTGCCCCCTGTATATAGCCTCCACACTGACTCGGTACCGGTTCCCCCTGTATGTAGCCTTCACACTGACTCGGTACCGGTGCCCCCTGTATATAGCCTTCACACTGACTCGGTACCGGTGCCCCCTGTATATAGCCTCCACACTGACTCGGTACCGGTACCCCCCTGTATATAGCCTCCACACTGACTCGGTACCGGTGCCCCCTGTATGTAGCCTCCACACTGACTCGGTACCGGTGCCCCCTGTATATAGCCTTCACACTGACTCGGTACCGGTGCCCCCTGTATATACCCCCCACACTGACTCGGTACCGGTGCCCCCTGTATATAGCCTCCACATTGACTCTGTACCGGTACCCCCTGTATATAGCCTCCACATTGACTCAGTACCGGTGCCCCCTGTATATAGCCTTCCACACTGACTCGGTACCGGTGCCCCCTGTATATAGCCTTCACACTGACTCAGTACCGGTGCCCCCTGTATATAGCCTTCACACTGACTCAGTACCGGTGCCCCCTGTATATAGCCTTCACACTGACTCGGTACCGGTGCCCCCTGTATATAGCCTTCACACTGACTCAGTACCGGTGCCCCCTGTATATAGCCTTCACACTGACTCAGTACCGGTACCCCCTGTATATAGCCTCCACACTGACTCTGTACAGGTACCCCCTGTATATAGCCTTCAAACTGACTCAGTACCGGTGCCCCCTGTATATAGCCTCCACACTGACTCGGTACCGGTGCCCCCTGTATATAGCCTCCACACTGACTCTGTACAGTACCCCCTGTATATAGCCTCCACACTGACTCAGTACCGGTGCCCCCTGTATATAGCCTTCACACTGACTCAGTACCGGTGCCCCCTGTATGTAGCCTTCACACTGACTCAGTACGGTGCCCCTGTATATAGCCTCATTATTGCTATTCTTATTGTGTTACTTTTTAATTATTACTTTTGATTTTAGTCAACTTGTAAATATTTTCTTCTTCTTGAACTGCACTGTTGGTTAAGGGCTTGTAAAGTAAGCATTTCACTGTAAATCTACACTTGTTGTCTTCGGTGCATGTGACAATAAAGGATGAACCAACACATTTTTCTCAAACACACATTTAAGATGATTATTAATACACAATTATTTGAGATATAATATATTTGTCCCTGTTGCATTATTCCAGACTTGTCTTTCAGCAAAAAGGTGAAGCAGCACTGAACACACACAAAAAAACACACACACCCATGTACACACGCACAAACACACACACCCATGTACACACGCACAAACAAACACACACACCCATGTACACACGCACAAACAAACACACACACCCATGTACACACGCACAAACAAACACACACACACACATGTACACACGCACAAACAAACACACACACATGTACACACGCACAAACAAACACACACACATGTACACACGCACGCACAAACAAACACACACACACACACATGTACACACGCACACACAAACAAACGCGCACACACACACACATGTACGCACGCACAAACAAACAAACACACACACACACGTACACACACACAAACAAACACACACACACATGTACACACGCACACACACACACATGTACACACGCAGAAACAAACACACACATGTACACACACACAAACAAACACACACACACACACATGTACACACGCACAAACACACACACGTGTACACATGCACGCACAAACAAACACACACACACACATGTACACACGCACAAACAAACACACACACATGTACGCACGCACAAACACACACACATGTACACACGCACAAACAAACACACACACACACACATGTACGCACGCACAAACAAACATACACACACACATGTACACACGCACAAACAAACACACACACACACACATGTACACACGCACGCACAAACACACACATGTACGCACGCACAAACAAACACACACACACACACACACACACGTACCCACGCACAAACAAACACACACACACATGTACACACGCACGCACAAACACACACATGTACGCACGCACAAACAAACACACACACACACACGTACCCACGCACAAACAAACACACACACACACACACATGTACACACTCTGAACATTGAGGAAGAACAGGGCTCTCAGTAATTGTTGATGAGTTGAAATCTCTTTGAGACACTCATTATGTCTTGACAGAGAGTTAAACTGGTGAAACGATTCACGAAACTGTGAATATAAAGGTCTTACACATTTGTGAAACCTGTTTTGAAAAAAACACGTCATCATACTGCAGTAACTGTTGTGGGAGAAATCTACTGTCTCTATTATATTATGACAGACCAGCTAGATCTACTGTCTCTATTATATTATGACAGACCAGCTAGATCTACTGTCTCTATTATATTATGACAGACCAGCTAGATCTACTGTCTCTATTATATTATGACAGACCAGCTAGATCTACTGTCTCTATTATATTATGACAGACCAGCTAGATCTACTGTCTCTATTATTTATGACAGACCAGCTAGATCTACTGTCTCTATTATATTATGACAGACAGCTAGATCTACTGTCTCTATTATATTATGACAGACCAGCTAGATCTACTGTCTCTATTATATTATGACAGACCAGCTAGATCTACTGCTGTCTCTATAATTATGACAGACCAGCTAGATCTACTGTCTCTATTATATTATGACAGACCAGCTAGATCTACTGTCTCTATTATATTATGACAGACCAGCTAGATCTACTGTCTCTATTATATTATGACAGACCAGCTAGATCTACTGTCTCTTTATATTATGACAGACCAGCTAGATCTACTGTCTCTATTATATTATGACAGACCAGCTAGATCTACTGTCTCTATTATATTATGACAGACCAGCTAGATCTACTGTCTCTATTATATATGACAGACCAGCTAGATCTACTGTCTCTATTATATTATGACAGACCAGCTAGATCTACTGTCTCTATTATATTATGACAGACCAGCTAGATCTACTGTCTCTATTATATTATGACAGACCAGCTAGATCTACTGTCTCTATTATATTATGACAGACCAGCTAGATCTACTGTCTCTATTATATTATGACAGACCAGCTAGATCTACTGTCTCTATTATATTATGACAGACCAGCTAGATCTACTGTCTCTATTATATTATGACAGACCAGCTAGATCTACTGTCTCTATTATATTATGACAGACCAGCTAGATCTACTGTCTCTATTATATTATGACAGACCAGCTAGATCTACTGTCTCTATTATATATGACAGACCAGCTAGATCTACTGTCTCTATTATATTATGACAGACCAGCTAGATCTACTGTCTCTATTATATTATGACAGACCAGCTAGATCTACTGTCTCTATTATATTATGACAGACCAGCTAGATCTACTGTCTCTATTATTTATGACAGACCAGCTATCTACTGTCTCTATTATATTATGACAGACCAGCTAGATCTACTGTCTCTATTATATTATGACAGACCAGCTAGATCTACTGTCTCTATTATATATGACAGACCAGCTAGATCTACTGTCTCTATTATATTATGACAGACCAGCTAGATCTACTGTCTCTATTTATTATGACAGACCAGCTAGATCTACTGTCTCTATTATATATGACAGACCAGCTAGATCTACTGTCTCTATTATTATGACAGACCAGCTAGATCTACTGTCTCTTTTATGACACCATAAATGTCTCAGATAACAGCTAGATCTACTGTCTCTATTATATTATGACAGACCAGCTAGATCTACTGTCTCTATTATATTATGACAGACCAGCTAGATCTACTGTCTCTATTATATTATGACAGACCAGCTAGATCTACTGTCTCTATTATATTATGACAGACCAGCTAGATCTACTGTCTCTATTATATTATGACAGACCAGCTAGATCTACTGTCTCTATTATATTATGACAGACCAGCTAGATCTACTGTCTCTATTATATTATGACAGACCAGCTAGATCTACTGTCTCTATTATATTATGACAGACCAGCTAGATCTACTGTCTCTATTATATTATGACAGACCAGCTAGATCTACTGTCTCTATATATTATGACAGACCAGCTAGATCTACTGTCTCTATTTATTATGACAGACCAGCTAGATCTACTGTCTCTATTATATTATGACAGACCAGCTAGATCTACTGTCTCTATTATATTATGACAGACCAGCTAGATCTACTGTCTCTATTATATTATGACAGACCAGCTAGATCTACTGTCTCTATTATAATATGACAGACCAGCTAGATCTACTGTCTCTATTATATTATGACAGACCAGCTAGATCTACTGTCTCTATATAATATGACAGACCAGCTAGATCTACTGTCTCTATTATATTATGACAGACCAGCTAGATCTACTGTCTCTATTATATTATGACAGACCAGCTAGATCTACTGTCTCTATTATATTATGACAGACCAGCTAGATCTACTGTCTCTATTATATTATGACAGACCAGCTAGATCTACTGTCTCTATTATATTATGACAGACCAGCTAGATCTACTGTCTCTATTATATTATGACAGACCAGCTAGATCTACTGTCTCTATTATATTATGACAGACCAGCTAGATCTACTGTCTCTATTATATTATGACAGACCAGCTAGATCTACTGTCTCTATTATATTATGACAGACCAGCTAGATCTACTGTCTATATATATGACAGACCAGCTAGATCTACTGTCTCTATTATATTATGACAGACCAGCTAGATCTACTGTCTCTATTATATTATGACAGACCAGCTAGATCTACTGTCTCTATTATATTATGACAGACCAGCTAGATCTACTGTCTCTATTATATTATGACAGACCAGCTAGATCTACTGTCTCTATTATATTATGACAGACCAGCTAGATCTACTGTCTCTATTATATATGACAGACCAGCTAGATCTACTGTCTCTATTATATTATGACAGACCAGCTAGATCTACTGTCTCTATTATATTATGACAGACCAGCTAGATCTACTGTCTCTATTATATTATGACAGACCAGCTAGATCTACTGTCTCTATTATATTATGACAGACCAGCTAGATCTACTGTCTCTATTATATTATGACAGACCAGCTAGATCTACTGTCTCTATTATATTTGACAGACCAGCTAGATCTACTGTCTCTTATATTTATGACAGACCAGCTAGATCTACTGTCTCTATTATATTATGACAGACCAGCTAGATCTACTGTCTCTATTATATTATGACAGACCAGCTAGATCTACTGTCTCTATTATATTATGACAGACCAGCTAGATCTACTGTCTCTATTATATTATGACAGACCAGCTAGATCTACTGTCTCTATTATATTATGACAGACCAGCTAGATCTACTGTCTCTATTATATTATGACAGACCAGCTAGATCTACTGTCTCTATTATATTATGACAGACCAGCTAGATCTACTGTCTCTATATATTATGACAGACCAGCTAGATCTACTGTCTCTATTATATTATGACAGACCAGCTAGATCTACTGTCTCTATTATATTATGACAGACCAGCTAGATCTACTGTCTCTATATATTATGACAGACCAGCTAGATCTACTGTCTCTATTATATTATGACAGACCAGCTAGATCTACTGTCTCTATTATATATGACAGACCAGCTAGATCTACTGTCTCTATTATATTATGACAGACCAGCTAGATCTACTGTCTCTATTATATTATGACAGACCAGCTAGATCTACTGTCTCTATTATATTATGACAGACCAGCTAGATCTACTGTCTCTATTATATTATGACAGACCAGCTAGATCTACTGTCTCTATTATATTATGACAGACCAGCTAGATCTACTGTCTCTATTATATTATGACAGACCAGCTAGATCTACTGTCTCTATTATATATGACAGACCAGCTAGATCTACTGTCTCTATTATATTATGACAGACCAGCTAGATCTACTGTCTCTATTATATTATGACAGACCAGCTAGATCTACTGTCTCTATTATATTATGACAGACCAGCTAGATCTACTCTATTATATATGACAGACCAGCTAGATCTACTGTCTCTATTATATTATGACAGACCAGCTAGATCTACTGTCTCTATTATATTTATGACAGACCAGCTAGATCTACTGTCTCTATTATATTATGACAGACCAGCTAGATCTACTGTCTCTATTATATTATGACAGACCAGCTAGATCTACTGTCTCTATTATATTATGACAGACCAGCTAGATCTACTGTCTCTATTATATTATGACAGACCAGCTAGATCTACTGTCTCTATTATTAATATGACAGACCAGCTAGATCTACTGTCTCTATTATATTATGACAGACCAGCTAGATCTACTGTCTCTATTATATTATGACAGACCAGCTAGATCTACTGTCTCTATTATATTATGACAGACCAGCTAGATCTACTGTCTCTATTATATTATGACAGACCAGCTAGATCTACTCTCTATTATATTATGACAGACCAGCTAGATCTACTGTCTCTATTATAATATGACAGACCAGCTAGATCTACTGTCTCTATTATATTATGACAGACCAGCTAGATCTACTGTCTCTATTATATTATGACAGACCAGCTAGATCTACTGTCTCTATTATATTATGACAGACCAGCTAGATCTACTGTCTCTATTATATATGACAGACCAGCTAGATCTACTGTCTCTATTATATTATGACAGACCAGCTAGATCTACTGTCTCTATTATATTATGACAGACCAGCTAGATCTACTGTCTATTATATTATGACAGACCAGCTAGATCTACTGTCTCTCTATTATATGACAGACCAGCTAGATCTACTGTCTCTATTATATTATGACAGACCAGCTAGATCTACTGTCTCTATTATATTATGACAGACCAGCTAGATCTACTGTCTCTATTATATTATGACAGACCAGCTAGATCTACTGTCTCTATTATATTATGACAGACCAGCTAGATCTACTGTCTCTATTATATTATGACAGACCAGCTAGATCTACTGTCTCTATTATATTATGACAGACCAGCTAGATCTACTGTCTCTATTATATTATGACAGACCAGCTAGATCTACTGTCTCTATTATATTATGACAGACCAGCTAGATCTACTGTCTCTATTATATTATGACAGACCAGCTAGATCTACTGTCTCTATTATATTATGACAGACCAGCTAGATCTACTGTCTCTATTATATTATGACAGACCAGCTAGCTACTGTCTCTATTATATTATGACAGACCAGCTAGATCTACTGTCTCTATTATTATGACAGACCAGCTAGATCTACTGTCTCTATTATATTATGACAGACCAGCTAGATCTACTGTCTCTATTATATTATGACAGACCAGCTAGATCTACTGTCTCTATTATATTATGACAGACCAGCTAGATCTACTGTCTCTATTATATTATGACAGACCAGCTAGATCTACTGTCTCTATTATATTATGACAGACCAGCTAGATCTACTGTCTCTATTATATTATGACAGACCAGCTAGATCTACTGTCTCTATTATATTATGACAGACCAGCTAGATCTACTGTCTCTATTATATATGACAGACCAGCTAGATCTACTGTCTCTATATAATGACAGACCAGCTAGATCTACTGTCTCTATTATATTATGACAGACCAGCTAGATCTACTGTCTCTATTATATTATGACAGACCAGCTAGATCTACTGTCTCTATTATATTATGACAGACCAGCTAGATCTACTGTCTCTATTATATTATGACAGACCAGCTAGATCTACTGTCTCTATATTTATGACAGACCAGCTAGATCTACTGTCTCTATTATATTATGACAGACCAGCTAGATCTACTGTCTCTATTATATTATGACAGACCAGCTAGATCTACTGTCTCTATTATATTATGACAGACCAGCTAGATCTACTGTCTCTATTATATTATGACAGACCAGCTAGATCTACTGTCTCTATTATATTATGACAGACCAGCTAGATCTACTGTCTCTATATATTATGACAGACCAGCTAGATCTACTGTCTCTATTATATTATGACAGACCAGCTAGATCTACTGTCTCTATTATATTATGACAGACCAGCTAGATCTACTGTCTCTATTATATTATGACAGACCAGCTAGATCTACTGTCTTTATTAATGACAGACCAGCTAGATCTACTGTCTCTATTATATTATGACAGACCAGCTAGATCTACTGTCTCTATTATAATATGACAGACCAGCTAGATCTACTGTCTCTATTATATTATGACAGACCAGCTAGATCTACTGTCTCTATTATATTATGACAGACCAGCTAGATCTACTGTCTCTATTATATTATGACAGACCAGCTAGATCTACTGTCTCTATTATAATATGACAGACCAGCTAGATCTACTGTCTCTATTATATTATGACAGACCAGCTAGATCTACTGTCTCTATTAATATGACAGACCAGCTAGATCTACTGTCTCTATTAATTATGACAGACCAGCTAGATCTACTGTCTCTATTATATTATGACAGACCAGCTAGATCTACTGTCTCTATTATATTATGACAGACCAGCTAGATCTACTGTCTCTATTATATTATGACAGACCAGCTAGATCTACTGTCTCTATTATATTATGACAGACCAGCTAGATCTACTGTCTCTATTATATTTGACAGACCAGCTAGATCTACTGTCTCTATTATATATGACAGACCAGCTAGATCTACTGTCTCTATTATATTATGACAGACCAGCTAGATCTACTGTCTCTATTATATTATGACAGACCAGCTAGATCTACTGTCTCTATTATATTATGACAGACCAGCTAGATCTACTGTCTCTATTATAATATGACAGACCAGCTAGATCTACTGTCTCTTTATATTATGACAGACCAGCTAGATCTACTGTCTCTATTATATTATGACAGACCAGCTAGATCTACTGTCTCTATTATATTATGACAGACCAGCTAGATCTACTGTCTCTATTATATTATGACAGACCAGCTAGATCTACTGTCTCTATTATATTATGACAGACCAGCTAGATCTACTGTCTCTATTATATTATGACAGACCAGCTAGATCTACTGTCTCTATTATATTATGACAGACCAGCTAGATCTACTGTCTCTATTATATTATGACAGACCAGCTAGATCTACTGTCTCTATTATATTATGACAGACCAGCTAGATCTACTGTCTCTATTATATTATGACAGACCAGCTAGATCTACTGTCTCTATTATATTATGACAGACCAGCTAGATCTACTGTCTCTATTATATATGACAGACCAGCTAGATCTACTGTCTCTATTATATTATGACAGACCAGCTAGATCTACTGTCTCTTATAATATGACAGACCAGCTAGATCTACTGTCTCTATTATATTATGACAGACCAGCTAGATCTACTGTCTCTATTATATTATGACAGACCAGCTAGATCTACTGTCTCTATATATTATGACAGACCAGCTAGAATGGTTGCTGGATCAAATCCCCGAGCTGACAAGGTATTCAAAAATATGTCGTTCTGCCCATGAACAAGGCAGTTAACCCACTGTTCCCCAGAAGGCTGTCGTTGTAAATAAGGGCTTGTTCTTAAATGACTTGCCTGGTTAAATTAAAACATTAAATAGTTATTGTACATGAGAAAGGCTTCTTAATAGTCACCATGTTAAATAAAGTCAATAAATGAATTGACATTACACATGGGAAACATTACAGGAGATGTATAAATTATATATATATATATATATATATATATATATATATACTCTTGGACACATAGCTATGTTTTATTATATCTATCTAATGCAGGTTGTGGTCATGTTGTTGGTCAAATTAGAACATGTTCTTTTGTAGAGTTGTATAATTTATTATTATTAGAATTATTATAGGTCCTACTGAACATTAAACAGACTGTTAAACTGTGAACTAACTGTAAGACAGTCCATACTGTCAGATGGCCTATTGGACAGAATGTGTGTGTGCTTAGTTACGTGTTTGCATATCTCATTTCCTTGCAGTGTGCACTGCAGGCTCCAAGAACCTGATTTACACGTTGCATGAAATGTAGGAAGGTAGAACATTTAAATATTTATAATTCCCCCATTGCAGTCAGGACTGCCTCTCTTGGGCACCCAGATTGGAAGGCTTACAGAAATTCAGAATTTGAATGCATCTCAAATGAATACCTATATTTAGATGGTTCATATTGAAACAGAAACCTATTGCTTCACGTCCACTGGTGGTGGTTTCAAAATGGAGGCACCAGTATGGGGAGACATTGGTTTTAAGGGGTTTATAAGTAGGTTATGAACTGTTAAAGATAGTTAAAATATATAAAATGATAAATAGTGAATACAGTGGTTAAATGGTGTGATTTGTTATTTAATTGCCAGTCATTTCGATGGTTCTGTCATTTCTTGATTTCTTGTTTAGATTTTGGTTATGGTGTACTATTATGTATTTGTGAGTTAGATGAGACATTCTACTGCCCTGTTTGGAGCTGGTAACATAAGACATTCTGACCTGCCGCTGTTGGAGCTGGTAACATAGTGTACATTCTACTTGCCCTGTTGGAGCTGGTAACATAAGACATTCTACTGCCCGCGTTGGAGCTCGGTAACATAAGACATTCTATTCTACTGCCCTGTGGAGTTGTAACATAAGAACATTCTACTGGCCCTGTTGGGAGGCTGGTGACATAAGACATTCTACTGCCCTGTTGAGCTGGTAACAGAAAACATTCTACTGCCCTGTTGGAGGCTGGTACACATAAGAGCATACTACTGCCCTGTTGGAGCTGGTAACATATGAGCATTCCTCCTACTGCCCTGTTGGATGCTGGTAACATAGGCATTTCACTGCACCTGATATAACACCTGCAAATCTGTGTACGCGACCAATACATTTTTGAAACACTTTAAATACTGTATCTGTGTGACCTCTGTCTAATCTTTGTACTCATGTGATCTAGTATGTCTGTAATGTCTGGAGGGGAAATGACACTCTTTCTCTGGCTCTCCCTTTCCCCTCTAACAGGGCTTTGGTCCCCCAGGACGCCCTGGTGCTTCCACAATGGCACCCATATTCCCTATATAGTGAACTACTTTTGACCAGGGCCAATAGGGCTCTGGTCAGAAGTAGTACACTATATAGAGGATATAGAGTCATTTGGGATGCAGCCCCTGTCTGCCTCTGGGAGATGGTGGCCCTTGATTTGTTATGTCTCCTCATGCAGAGAGGACTGCAGAAACGAAGCACCTGGAAACTTTTCATGCTGGCCCTCAAAGGTTATAGTGGTTGTCATCTCTTTTCTCACAGCGTCAATTCTATTTTAAAACAGCATGTGAAAGTATATTCCAGATTCAGAGATTCAAGTAGGTGTACTAAAGGAACACAAGAGAGCGTTCAGGTTTTTTAACATGGGGGAGTGGGCAATACAGGGTAGCTTGATGATTGCCCCCAGTCCAAGCCATGAAGGGTGGCTTGATGAATGACCCCAGTCCAAGCCATGAAGGGTGGCTTGATGATTGCCCCCAGTCCAAGCCATGAAGGGTGGCTTGATGATTGCCCCCAGTCCAAGCCATGAAGGGTGGCTTGATGATTGCCCCCAGTCCAAGCCATGAAGGGCATTTTGATCAACTTCATATTAGTTTTATGTACAGTTTAAGGGCCATACAAAATATATTACTCTCCCCAGGATATATAAGTCCCAGGGAACAAGAAAATGTTAACATTATGAACTTGTGATTACCTTCTATGCCCTTGACATTTTCACACTGGAAGCCAAACAGATGTACAGATCAATCTGGACACTAGTCATGTGTATTGGTGAGAGAAAATAATACATTCTACACTGTTAGAAAAAGGGGTTCTTAAAGTGTTCTTTGCGGAGGGATAAGGTTCTACAAAGAACCGTTTTCATCTGAAGAACCCTTTTAAAAATAGTATGTAGCCTCTCATTACTTCTAAAATGGAAACTTACTTTTTTGGTAAGATTGCAACAGAAAACAAATGAAAATATGGGCCAAATTTCATGGGCCAAAGAATCCCCTATGTTGATGGACTATAGACTTTGATATGACTTTATTGAAGGAGGTGAGAATGAATCCCATGTAATTGAAAGAGAAGGTTAGGTTAGGTAATGCCATTCTGTAAAGTCAGACTGTGAAATAAATGTGCATAACCTCATTTTACAAAAACATAAAATCTGGAATAAAAACAGGATAAATCCATCAAACGTGATGTATTGATTGATCATTGCGAAAACATTTGCAAAAACAAAAAGTTTAACCACATCAGAATATATCATTGTCACGGATTAGCAGAACCCCGTGCCATTAAGTCAATGCAGCCATTTTTTCTCAATATCAAATCATTTCTGGGTAACAATGTAGTACCTTACTGTAATAGTGGTCAATTCAAATGGTCAGAAATAAACAAAGAGACATTTCTCAAGCAACATGTAGTGGTCTGAATGAGGGTGCTAGGACTGTCTGGGAGTGGTCTGAATGAGGGTGCTAGGACTGTCTGGGAGTGGTCTGAATGAGGGTGCTAGGACTGTCTGAGAGTGATCTGAATGAGGTTGATAGGACTGTCTGGAAGTGGTCTGAATGAGAATGCTAGGACTGTCTGGAAGTGGTCTGAATGAGGGTGCTAGGACTGTCTGGAAGTGGTCTGAATGAGGATGCTAGGACAGTCTGGAAGTGGTCTGAATGAGGGTGCTAGGACTGTCTGGGAGTGGTCTGAATGAGGGTGCTAGGACTGTCTGGAAGTGGTCTGAATGAGGGTGCTAGGACTGTCTGGGAGTGGTCTGAATGAGGATGCTAGGACAGTCTGGAAGTGGTCTGAATGAGGGTGCTAGGACTGTCTGGGAGTGGTCTGAATGAGGGTGCTAGGACTGTCTGGGAGTGGTCTGAATGAGGGTGCTAGGACTGTCTGAGAGTGATCTGAATGAGGTTGCTAGGACTGTCTGGAAGTGGTCTGAATGAGAATGCTAGGACTGTCTGGAAGTGGTCTGAATGAGGGTGCTAGGACTGTCTGGAAGTGGTCTGAATGAGGATGCTAGGACAGTCTGGAAGTGGTCTGAATGAGGGTGCTAGGACTGTCTGGGAGTGGTCTGAATGAGGGTGCTAGGACTGTCTGGAAGTGGTCTGAATGAGGGTGCTAGGACTGTCTGGGAGTGGTCTGAATGAGGATGCTAGGACAGTCTGGAAGTGGTCTGAATGAGGGTGCTAGGATGGTCTGGAAGTGGTCTGAATGAGGGTGCTAGGTATGTCTGGGAGTGGTCTGAATGAGGGTGCTAGGACTGTCTGGAGGTGGTCTGAATGAGGGTGCTAGGACTGTCTGGGAGTGGTCTGAATGAGGGTGCTAGGACTGTCTGGGAGTGGTCTGAATGAGGGTGCTAGGACTGTCTGGGAATGGTCTGAATGAGGGGCCTAATTGGATGAGCTTAATGCGAGGGATATGTACCTGAAAACTAGCTGTTATTGGCAGAGAGGTTTGAAACTGTCTTTGTTATTGGTCTATTAACTCATACCGCCTGGTGATGTTCATTTCTCTACAGCCTCCAACGTCGTTTTAGAGAATTTGGGAGTACGTCCAAATGGCCTCACAACAGCAGAACAAGTGTATGGCGTCATGTAGGCGAGCGATTTGATGATGTCAACTTTGTGAACAGGGTGCCCCGTATACCGTGACGAGATCCTGAGCCTCATTGTCATGCCATTCATCCTCCGCCATCACCTCATGTTTCAGCATAATAATGCATGGTCCCATGTCTCAAGGATCTGTACACAACTCCTGAAAGCTAAAAATGTCTCAGTTCTTCCATGACCTGGATACTCACCAGACTCTGGCTCTGGATCTACGTTTATCATAGTGTGTTCCAGTTCCCGCCAATATCCAGCAACTTCACACAGCAATTGAAGAGGAGTGGGACAGCATTCCACAGGCCACAATCAACAGCCTGATCAACTCTATGTGAAGGAGTTGTGTCGCTGTATGAGACAAATTCCGTTTTTTGTTCATTTTTGTTCATTGTTCATTGGAGGATATCTACCCACCACCTTAAAGACTGATTATCATCATCGCACCTGCGGGGCAGCAGGTAGCCTAGTCGTTAGTGTTGGACTAGTAACCGGGAGGTTGCAAGATCGAATCCCCGAGCTGACAAGATAAAAATCTGTCTTTTTGCCCCTGAACAAGGCAGTTAACCCACTGTTCCTAGGCTGTCATTGAAAATAAGAATTTGTTCTTAACTGACTTGCCTAGTTAAATAAAGGTAAAAAAAAACTTGAGGGCTGGCTAGCTAGTTATCTACCCAGCACCTTTAAGACAGATTACCATCAACTTGTGAGGGCCAGTTATCTACCCAGCACCTTTAAGACAGATTACCATCAACTTGTGAGGGCCAGTTATCTACCCAGCACCTTTAAGACAGATTACCATCAACTTGTGAGGGCCAGTTATCTACCCAGCACATTTAAGACAGATTACCATCAACTTGTGAGGGCCAGTTATCTACCCAGCACCTTTAAAACAGATTACCATCAACTTGTGAGGGCCAGTTATCTACCCACCACCTCTAAAACAGATTACCATCAACTTGTGAAGGCCAGTTATCTACCCAGCACCTTTAAAACAGATTACCATCAATTTGTGAGGGCCAGTTATCTACCCAGCACCTTTAAAACAGATTACCATCAATTTGTGAGGGCCAGTTATCTACCCAGCACCTTTAAGACAGATTACCATCAACTTGTGAGGGCCAGTTATCTACCCACCACCTTTAAGACAGATTACCATCAACTTGTGAGGAACAGTTATCTACCCAGCACCTTTAAGACAGATTACCATCAACTTGTGAGTGCCAGTTATCTACCCACCACCTTTAAGACAGATTACCATCAACTAGTGAGGGCCAGTTTATAATTGCGTGCTATAAAATCCCCTGATAATGTAAGTCACACACGACCATATTCACATGCATGGAACCTTATTGAAAATCTGAGCATGGCAAGCATCCCTGTGTGTCACTGATAGGAAGCAGACTGTGATATGGATCGGGGTTGGCATTACAGTCTATTGGATCAATAACTTCGGATGTGGGAGCCTGACTGCATTGAGCTGGAGCTACCACTCTTTAAGAGCCAGGGTTATTACAATGCATCCATTGACTAATCAGGTCTGCAGGGCCTAATGAACAAATGACAGAGCAGGATAAGAGTGGCAGCAGAGAGAAGACAGAGTGCCGTCTATAATTAAAGCGCTCTTTAATGCATTGTACAACAATTAACTGGTATCAATCTGAATCAGTGCAATAATGCTTGGCTCATTCACAGAGGCAAGGAGTTGATAAAAAAATATATATATATGTCTTCGCTTTAATAATGTGTAATTAGATAAAATACACTTTTATTGATTTGGCAGTTCTATGAATCAAGAGCAATTTTACAGGAGTCTCGCTCCCTTCAATTTATTGCTGTGTGGAATGACTGCCTCAACCATAGAGCTAGAATTATGCGATTAGTCTCTGTGGGCAGATAGAATTATGCGATTAGTCTCTGTGGGCAGATAGAATTATGCGATTAGTCTCTGTGGGCAGATAGAATTGTGCGATTAGTCTCTGTGGGCAGATAGAATTATGCGATTAGTCTCTGTGGGCAGATAGAATTATGCGATTAGTCTCTGTGGGCAGATAAATTGGACATACAATGCACATAATGTCAAGTGGTACGTGTTACTATGTCAACGGCATCATCTTTAGCACCTTCAGTGTTGTAGCACAGATGGATACATTAGGAACTCACTATAGATTTAATTAGTTTTGCCCCCCTATGGGCTATAGTAACATATGGGATATAATCTATATCATTTTTATGCAAACATGAAACTCTTTTAATCAACTGAATCTGAAATGTGTCATGATATGTACAGTTATGTTTTAAATTAAATGTTTGAAATGAAATGGTACATAGGTTTGTGATATAGATTGATTTACAGTTAGCATTGAAATGCTGACAGAAATACAATATTACACATTGCCCCACATTACAAAACCACTTCCAATTCTTGTGTACATGTGGTCCTCAGTTGGGTACGATGCTATTTATAAACAGGTTGTAAGGGATTTCCTCCTCTTCTTCCGAAGAGGGGAGGCGAAAAGGATCAGAGGACCAATATGCGGCGTGGTAAGTGTCCATGGTTCTTTTAATACGTAAATGTACACATGAACAACTGACTACAAAAACAATAAACGTGGAACGAACGAAACCCAAAACAGTCCCGTGTGGTGAAAAACACAGACACGGAAACAAACACCCACAAACACACAGTGAAACCCAGGCTACCTAAGTGTGATTCTCAATCAGAGACAACTAATGACACCTGCCTCTGATTGAGAACCATACTAGGCCGAAACATAGAAATACCCAAATCATAGAAAATAAACATAGACTGCCCACCCCAACTCAGGCCCTGACCATACTAAATAATGACAAAACAAAGGAAATAAAGGACAGAACGTGACACAGGTAGAACAGTCTCGTCGACCCATCCCTTTCAGTTGCCAGAGGCAACTCTAAATCATCAAAGTACTACATTATTTTTCTCCCCAGTGTCAAATATACACTATATACACTATTGTGGACAACCAAGGATTACAACTATGTTCAGTCCTTCAGCAGTTTATCTTATATGTTTCAGGTCTAGTTCGTAAGTTTGTTTAAACAAGTTTGTAAAACAACTTCCAATTGATTTGGAACAAGATGTGTTTCCTTTTTGTGAAATAGTTTGGTGCTTGAAAGAGGAAATGTGAGGACATTATGAGGACACCAGTCCTTCTGCGAGACCAGCTGCCTGCCACATGAAATCCCAAATCTGGCAACTTCCTGGCTGTGGCAATATGAGGCAAATCACGTCTGTCTCAATCAAGAATGTACTTTCCAAAACCCACTGGCACTGTTTAAAGAAACAAACCGTTTTTGTAAAAAATAATAATAATAATACGAAATATATGTATATCTTAGAGATGTTCCTTTCCCACAGTATAACCTTTGTTCTGGAGCACTTATGAATAATGTTCAGTATTAATGTTCATCACAGGTTGAATCAGGGTCTCTCTGTTGGGTCTTCAAGGATAATAGTGGTCCTGGTGATGGTTTTTAGAAGCCTGGTTATTACATTATAATACAAGCAGATAGCATCTAGCTAGGTACTGTACATCCTGTACAGGTATGTTACAAAGGTCTGGTTTGGGTTTGGATAGAATCAGAGTGATCTGAGAGACTCCTAGGGGTCTTAGTGGTGGTCCTCTGATGACTCACAGTCCTGCATACAGACTCCTGCATTCTCCTCAGGCAGGGCAGGTAATGGCCCGCAGCAGCCCTGAAGTCACTCCTCAGGAACGTATAAAGTATAGGGTCCAGCACACTGTTGAGGCTCAGCAAACCCCTGCCCAGCTGGTAGGGCACAAACACTGCCTTCTCCCACTCACAGGCGTCACCGTGGAGAAGCAATCCAATGTACTTCACGCATCCTGTGATGTGGTAGGGGCCGAGGACCAGGATGAAGATGACCATCAGCAGAATGAGAAGCCCCCTGATGCGGTGCTTCTCTTCCGTTCCCAAGGTACCAATGGCCGACAAAGACCTCAGGGTCTTCCGGTGGAGGATCACGATGAAGGCGAGAGGGATGATGAAGGACAGGGATAAGGTGATCAATCGGTAGATGATGAACCCCTCCTTGGAAGGGTAGCTCTCGATACACAGGGTGTGATTGTCGTTGGGTTGCATTTTACGCAAGATGATGGATGGAGGCACGGCTACCACGACCCATATGCTAAGGGCTATCCATCGTGCAAACTTCAGCTTTCTCAATGCTTGGAATCTCAGAGGCTTGGTGATGGCCAAGTAGCGCTCCAAAGCGATGATGCACATGAAGGCAATGCCGGTGTAAATGCTGACGTAGAAACTGACCCCCAATAACTGGCAGGAAGTGGACCCGAATCGCCAGTTGTGACCCCTGCGATAGTAGTCAATCCATAGAGGTACAGTGAACAGTTGGAGGAGATCCGAAAGGAGCAGGTTGATCACGTACACCGGTAAGACGTTTTCAGACTTGATCAGACGATAGAGCCCGAATAGCGCCATCAGATTGAGGGGAGTGCCAATGATGAAGAAGATACTGTAGATTACAGGAAGGTAGATGGCATCTTGGCTGAGGTCCACTCCACAATTGTTGGCTTCATTCAGGTTACTATTACCAGAGCTGGGGGTGGGAGTCATGTCCATGATGTCCTTAAGAATCAAGAGGATATGTTAAGTTGATATGATATAGATTGTATAGTAAGTATTTACCCCATTACACATTCTGAGCCTGTAAATTGATGCTGTCACTATTTAAATTATATTTTTGTAATCAACACCTTCTACGTGACACTAAGAGGGTATAAAGTATCATTGAAACTAGAGGGTATAAAGTATCATTAAAACTAGCGGGTATAAAGAGTCATTAAAACTAGAGGGTATAAAGTATCATTAAAACTAGAGGGTATAAAGTATCATTATAAAACTAGAGGGAATAAAGTATCATTAAACCCAGAGGGTATAAAGTATCATTAAACCCAGAGGGAATAAAGTATCATTAAATCTAGTCGTTATAAAGTATCATTAAAACTAGAGGGTATCAAGTATCATTAAAATGAGAGGGTATAAAGTATCATTAAAACGAGTGGGTATAATCTACCATTAAAAGGGTGTGAAGTATCATTAAAACGAGTGGGTATAATCTACCATTAAAAAGGGTGTGAAGTATCATTAAAACGAGTGGGTATAATCTACCATTAAAAGGGTGTGAAGTATCATTAAAA